>NW_027490434.1:0-291981 GCF_050948175.1 Xylocopa sonorina | reverse complement strand
AGAGTTCGAATGCTTCTTAAAACGCGATATCGCATCTCATTCCTATGTTCCATGGCAAGATATAATATTCATTGCAAAGTGTCATGTATACCTCGTATTCACTTCAAATGAATGTGAATGCGACACTTCCTTGCTAGGAAATAGCGCTTGCAGATGTCTACGTATCGTAGCAATAGAGTTCGAATGCTTCTTAAAACTCGATATCGCATCTCATTTCTATGTTTCATGGTAAGATATAATATTCATTGTGAAGTGTCATGTATACCTTGCATACGCTTCAAATGAATGTAAATGCGACTCTCCCTTTCTGGGAAATAGCGTTTGCAGATGTCTACGTATCGTAGCAGTAGAGTTCGAATGCTTCTTAAAACGCGATATCGCATCTCATTACTATGTTTCATGATAAGATATAATATTCATTGCGAAGTGTCATGTATACCTCATATTCACTTCAAAAGAATATAAATGCGACACTTCCTTGCTAGGAAATTGCGTTTGCCGATGGCTCCGTATCGAAGCAACAGATTTCTAGTGCTTTTTACTTCGCGATATCGCGTCTCATTTCTATGTTCATGATAAGATATAATATTCATTGTGGAGTGTTATGTATACCTCGTTTTGACTTCAAAAGAATGAAACTGCGACACTGCCTTGCTAGGAAATGGCGTTTCCAGATGTCTACGTATCAAAACAATAGAGTTCCAATGCTTATTAGAACGAGATATGGCATCTTATTTCTATGTTTCATGATTAGATATAATATTCATTGCGAAGTGTCATGTATACCTCGTATTCACTTCAAATGAATGTAAATGCGACACTTCCTTGCTAGGAAATAGCGTTTGCAGATGTCTACGTATCGTAGCAATAGAGTTATGATGGTTCTTAAAGCGCGATATCGCATCTCATTCCTATGTTTCATGATAAGATGTAATATTCATTGCGAACTATCTTGATTACCTCGTATACACTTCAAAAGAATGTAAATGCGATTCTTCCTTCCTAGGAAATAGCGCTTGCAGATGACTACGTATAGTAGCAAGAGAGTTCTAATGCTTCTGAAAACAAGATATCGCATCTCATTTCTATGTTTCATGATAAGATATAATATTCATTGCGAAGTGTCAAGTATACCTCGTATTAACATCAAATGAATGTAAATGCGACACATCCTTTCTAGGAAATTACGTTTCCAGATGTCTACGTATCGAAGCAATAGAGTTCCAATGCTTCTTAAACCGCGATATCGCATCTCATTTCGATGTTTCTTGATAAGATACAATGTTCATTGCGAAGTGTCATGTATACCTCGTATTCACTTCAGTTGAATGTAAATGCGACACTTCCTTTCTAGGAAGTACCGTTTGCAGATATCTGCGCATCGTAGCAGTAGAGGTCTCGTGCTTCTCAAAACTTGATATCGCATCTCATTCCTATGTTTCATGATAAGATACAATACTCATTGCTAAGTGTCATGTATACCACGTATTCACTTCACAAGAATGAAAATGCGACACTTCCTTGCTAGGAAATAGCGTTTGCAGATGTCTACGTATCGATGCAATAGTGTTCTAATGCTTCATAAAACTCGATATCGCATGATCGCCTCTATGTTTCATGATAAGATATAATATTCATTGCGAAGTGTCATGTATACCTCGTATTCACTTCAAATGAATGTAAATGCGACACTTCCTTTCTACGGAATTGCGTTTCCAGATGTCTCGCTATAGAAGCAGTAGATTTCTAATGCTTCTTAAAACGCGATATCGCATCTCATTTCTGTGTTTCATGATAAGATATAGTATTCATTGCGAAGGGTTATGTATTCCTCTTCCACGCATCAAATGAATGTAAATGCGACACTTCCGTTCCAGGAAATAGCGTTTGCAGATATCTGCGTATCGTAGCAGTAGAGTTCTAGTGCTTCTTAAAACGCGATATCGAATCTCATTCCTATGTTTCATGATAAGATGTAATATTCATTGCGAAGTATCATGATTACCTCGTATTCACTTCCAATGAATGTAAATGCTATACTTCCTTGCTAGGAAATAGCGTTTGCAGATGTCTACGTTTCGTTGCAATAGAGTTCCAATGCCTCTTAAACCGCGATATCGCATCTCATTACTATGTTTCATGATAAGATATAATATTCATTGCGAAGTATCAATATTACCTCGCACTCACTTCAAAAGAATGTAAATGCGACACTTCCTTGCTCGGAAATAGCGTTTGCAGATGTCAACGTATCCTAGCAATTGAGGTCTAATGCTTCTTAAAACGCGATATTGCATCTCATTCCTACGTTCCATGATAAGATATAATATTCATTGCGAAGTGTCATGTATTCCCCGTATTCACTTCAAATGAATGTACATGCGACACTACCTTGCTAGGAAATAGCGTTTGCAGATGTCTACGTATCGTAGTAATTGAGTTCTAATGCTTCTTAAAACGCGATATTGCATCTCATTTCTACGTTCCATGATAAGATATAATATTCATTGCGAAGTGTCATGTATTCCTCGAATTCACTTCAAATGAATGTACATGCGACACTTCCTTGCTAGGGAATAGCGTTTGCAAGTGTCTACGTATCGTAGTAATTGAGTTCTAATGCTTCTTAAAACGCGACATCGCATCTCATTCCTATGTTTCATGATAAGATTCAATATTCATTGCGAAGTGTCATGTATACCTCGTATTCACTTCAAAAGAATGTAAATGCGATACTTCCTTGCTAGGAAATAGCGTTTGCAGATGACTACGTATCGTAGCAAGAGATTTCTAATGCTTCTTAAAACGAGATATAACATCCCATTTCTATGTTTCATGATAAGATACATTATTCATTGCGAAGTGTCATGTATACCTCGTTTTCACTTCAAACGAATGTAAATGCGACACTTCCTTGCTAGGAAATAGCGTTTGCAGATGTCTACGTATCGATGCAATGGAATTCTATTGTTTCTTAGAACGCGATATCGCATCCCATTTCTATGTTTCATGATAAGATATAATATTCATTGCGAGAGGTATTGTATACCTCGTCCACGCTTCAATTGAATGTAATTGCGACACTTCCGTTCTAGGAAATAGCGTTTGCAGATGTCTGCGTATCGTAGCAGTAGAGTTCTAGTGCTTCTTAAAACGCGATGTCGCGTCTCATTTCTGTGTTTCATGATAAGATGTAATATTCATTGCGAAGTGTTATGTACTCCACGTCTACACTTCAAAAGAATGTAAATGCTACACTTCCTTGCTAGGAAATATCGTTTGCAGATGTATAAGTATCGATGCAATAGAGTTCTAATGCTTCTTAAAACTGGATATCGCAAGTCATTTTTATGTTTCATGATAAGATATAATATTCATAGCGAAGTGTCATGTATACCTCGTATTCACTTCAAATGAATGTAAATGCGACACTTCCTTTCTAGGAAATTACGTTTCCAGATGTCTACGTATCGAAGCAATAGTGTTCTAAAGCTTCTTAAAACGCGATATCGCATCTCATTCCAATGTTTCATGATAAGATACAATATTCAATGCGAAGTGTCATGTATACCTCGTATTCACTTCAAATGAATGTAAATGCGATACTTCCTTGCTAGGAAATAGCGTTTGCAGGTGACTACGTATCGTAGCAATAGAGTTCTAATGGTTCTTAAAGCGCGATATCGCATCTCATTTCTATATTTCATGATAAGATATAATATACATTGCGAAGTGTCATGTATACCTTGTATTCACTTCAAATGAATGTAAATGCGACTCTCCCTTGCTAGGAAATAGCGTTTGCAGATGTCTACGCATTGTAGCAGTAGAGTTCGAATGCTTCTTAAAACGCGATATCGCATCTCATTCCTATGTTTCATGATAAGATACAATATTCATTGCGAAGTGTCATGTATACCTTGCATACGCTTGAAATGAATGTAAATGCGACTCCCCCTTGCTAGGAAATAGCGTTTGCAGATGTCTACGTATCGTAGCAGTAGAGTTCGAATGCTTCTTAAAACGCGATATCGCATCTCATTACTATGTTTCATGACAAGATATAATATTCGTTGCGAAGTGTCATGATTACCTCGTATTCCCTTCAAATGAATGTAAATGCGACACTTCTTTGCTAGGAAATAGCGTTTGCAGATATCTACGTATCGTAGCAATAGAGTTCGAATTATTCTTAAAACGCGATATCGCAACATATTTCTCTGTTTCATGACAAGATATAATATTCATTGCGAAGTGCCATGACTACCTCGTATTCACTTCAAATGAATGTAAATGCGACACTTCCTTGCTAGGCAATAGCGTTTGCAGATGTCTACGTATCGTAAAGGTAGAGTTCGAATGCTTCTTAAAACGCGATATCGCATCTCATTCCTATGTTCCATGGCAAGATATAATATTCATTGCAAAGTGTCATGTATACCTCGTATTCACTTCAAATGAATGTGAATGCGACACTTCCTTGCTAGGAAATAGCGCTTGCAGATGTCTACGTATCGTAGCAATAGAGTTCGAATGCTTCTTAAAACTCGATATCGCATCTCATTTCTATGTTTCATGGTAAGATATAATATTCATTGTGAAGTGTCATGTATACCTTGCATACGCTTCAAATGAATGTAAATGCGACTCTCCCTTTCTGGGAAATAGCGTTTGCAGATGTCTACGTATCGTAGCAGTAGAGTTCGAATGCTTCTTAAAACGCGATATCGCATCTCATTACTATGTTTCATGATAAGATATAATATTCATTGCGAAGTGTTATGTATACCTCATATTCACTTCAAAAGAATATAAATGCGACACTTCCTTGCTAGGAAATTGCGTTTGCCGATGGCTCCGTATCGAAGCAACAGATTTCTAGTGCTTTTTACTTCGCGATATCGCGTCTCATTTCTATGTTCATGATAAGATATAATATTCATTGTGGAGTGTTATGTATACCTCGTTTTGACTTCAAAAGAATGAAACTGCGACACTGCCTTGCTAGGAAATGGCGTTTCCAGATGTCTACGTATCAAAACAATAGAGTTCCAATGCTTATTAGAACGAGATATGGCATCTTATTTCTATGTTTCATGATTAGATATAATATTCATTGCGAAGTGTCATGTATACCTCGTATTCACTTCAAATGAATGTAAATGCGACACTTCCTTGCTAGGAAATAGCGTTTGCAGATGTCTACGTATCGTAGCAATAGAGTTATGATGGTTCTTAAAGCGCGATATCGCATCTCATTCCTATGTTTCATGATAAGATGTAATATTCATTGCGAACTATCTTGATTACCTCGTATACACTTCAAAAGAATGTAAATGCGATTCCTCCTTCCTAGGAAATAGCGCTTGCAGATGACTACGTATAGTAGCAAGAGAGTTCTAATGCTTCTGAAAACAAGATATCGCATCTCATTTCTATGTTTCATGATAAGATATAATATTCATTGCGAAGTGTCAAGTATACCTCGTATTAACATCAAATGAATGTAAATGCGACACATCCTTTCTAGGAAATTACGTTTCCAGATGTCTACGTATCGAAGCAATAGAGTTCCAATGCTTCTTAAACCGCGATATCGCATCTCATTTCGATGTTTCTTGATAAGATACAATATTCATTGCGAAGTGTCATGTATACCTCGTATTCACTTCAGTTGAATGTAAATGCGACACTTCCTTTCTAGGAAGTACCGTTTGCAGATATCTGCGTATCGTAGCAGTAGAGGTCTCGTGCTTCTCAAAACGCGATATCGCATCTCATTCCTATGTTTCATGATAAGATACAATACTCATTGCTAAGTGTCATGTATACCTCGTATTCACTTCACAAGAATGAAAATGCGACACTTCCTTGCTAGGAAATAGCGTTTGCAGATGTCTACGTATCGATGCAATAGTGTTCTAATGCTTCATAAAACTCGATATCGCATGATTGCCTCTATGTTTCATGATAAGATATAATATTCATTGCGAAGTGTCATGTATACCTCGTATTCACTTCAAATGAATGTAAATGCGACACTTCCTTTCTACGGAATTGCGTTTCCAGATGTCTCGCTATAGAAGCAATAGATTTCTAATGCTTCTTAAAACGCGATATCGCATCTCATTTCTGTGTTTCATGATAAGATATAGTATTCATTGCGAAGGGTTATGTATTCCTCTTCCACGCATCAAATGAATGTAAATGCGACACTTCCGTTCCAGGAAATAGCGTTTGCAGATATCTGCGTATCGTAGCAGTAGAGTTCTAGTGCTTCTTAAAACGCGATATCGAATCTCATTCCTATGTTTCATGATAAGATGTAATATTCATTGCGAAGTATCATGATTACCTCGTATTCACTTCCAATGAATGTAAATGCTATACTTCCTTGCTAGGAAATAGCGTTTGCAGATGTCTACGTTTCGTTGCAATAGAGTTCCAATGCCTCTTAAACCGCGATATCGCATCTCATTTCTATGTTTCATGATAAGATACAATATTAATAGCGAAGTGTCATGTATACCTCGTATTCACTTTAAATGAATGTAAATGCGACACTTCCTTTCTACGGAATTACGTTTCCAGATGTCTCGCTATAGAAGCAATAGATTTCTAATGCTTCTTAAAACGCGATATCGCATCTCATTTCTGTGTTTCATGATAAGATATAGTATTCATTGCGAAGGGTTATGTATTCCTCGTCCACGCATCAAATGAATGTAAATGCGACACTTCCGTCCTAGGAAATAGCGTTTGCAGATATCTGCGTATCGTAGCAGTAGTGTTCTAGTGCTTCTTAAAACGCGATATCGCATCTCATTCCTATGTTTCATGATAAGATACAATACTCATTGCGAAGTGTCATGTATACCTCGTGTTCACTTCAACTGAATGTAAATGCTACACTTCCTTGTTAGGAAATAGCGTTTGCAGATGTCTACGTATCGATGCAATAGGGTTCTAATGCTTCTTAAAACGAGATATCGCATGATCGTCTCTATGTTTCATGATAAGATATAACATTCATTGCAAAGTGTCATGTATCCCTCGTATTCACTTCAAATGAATGTAAATGCGACACTTCCTGTCTAGGAAATAGCGTTTGCAGTTGTCTACGTATCGTAGCAATAGAGTTCGAATGCTTCTTAAAACGCGATATCGCATCTCGTTCCTATGTTTCATGATAAGATGTAATATTCATTGCGAAGTATCATGATTACCTCGTATTCACTTCCAATGAATGTAAATGCTATACTTCCTTGCTAGGAAATAGCGTTTGCAGATGTCTACGTTTCGTTGCAATAGAGTTCCAATGTTTCTTAAACCGCGATATCGCATCTCATTTCTGTGTTTCATGATAAGATATAGTATTCATTGCGAAGGGATATGTATTCCTCGTCCACGCATCAAATGAATGTAAATGCGACACTTCCGTCCTAGGAAATAGCGTTTGCAGATATCTGCGTATCGTAGCAGTAGAGTTCTAGTGCTTCTTAAAACGCGATATCGCATCTCATTTCTATGCTTCATGATACAAATACAATATTCATTGCGAAGTGTCATGTATACCTCGTATTCACATCACAAGAATGTAAATGCGACACTTCCTTGCTAGGAAATAGCGTTTGCAGATGTCTACGTATCGATGCAATAGAGTTCTAATGCTTCTTAAAACTCGATATCGCATGATCGTCTCTATGTTTCATGATAAGATATAATATTCATTGCGAAGTGTCATGTATACCTCGTATTCACTTCAAATGAATGTAAATGCGACACTTCCTGTCTAGGAAATAGCGTTTGCAGTTGTCTACGTATCGTAGCAATAGAGTTCGAATGCTTCTTAAAACGCGATATCGCATCTCATTCCTATGTCTCATGATAAGATATAATATTCATTGCGAAGTGTCATGTATACCTCGTATTCACATCAAATGAATGTAAATGCGACACTTCCTTTCTACGGAATTACGTTTCCAGATGTCTCGCTATAGAAGCAATAGATTTCTAATGCTTCTTAAAACGCGATATCGCATCTCATTTCTGTGTTTCATGATAAGATATAGTATTCATTGCGAAGGGTTATGTATTCCTCGTCCACGCATCAAATGAATGTAAATGCGACACTTCCGTCCTAGGAAATAGCGTTTGCAGATACCTGCGTATCGTAGCAGTAGAGTTCTAGTGCTTCTTAAGACGCGATATCGCATCTCATTCCTATGTTTCATGATAAGATACAATACTCATTGCGAAGTGTCATCTATACCTCGTATTCACTTCACAAGAATGAAAATGCGACACTTCCTTGCTAGGAAATAGCGTTTGCAGATGTCTACGTATCGATGCAATAGAGTTATAATGCTTGTTAAAACGCGATATCGCATTTCATTTCTATGTTTCATGATACGATATAATATACATTGCGAAGTGTAATGTATTCCTCGTCTACACTTCCAATGAATGTAAATGCTACACTTCCTTGCTAGGAAATAGCGCTTGCAGATATCTACGTATCGTTGCACTGGAGTTCCAATGCTTCTTAAAACGCGATATCGCATCTCATTTCTATGTTTCATGATAAGATATAGTATTCATTGCGAAGCATCATGATTACCTCGTACTCACTTCAAAAGAATGTAAATGCGATACTTCCTTGCTAGGAAATAGCGTTTGCAGATGTCTACGTATTGTAGCAATAGAGTTCGAATGCTTCTTAAAACTCGATATCGCATCTCATTTCTATGTTTCATGGTAAGATATAATATTCATTGTGAAGTGTCATGTATACCTTGCATACGCTTCAAATGAATGTAAATGCGACTCTCCCTTTCTAGGAAATAGCGTTTGCAGATGTCTACGTATTGTAGCAATAGAGTTCGAATGCTTCTTAAAACTCGATATCGCATCTCATTTCTATGTTTCATGGTAAGATATAATATTCATTGTGAAGTGTCATGTATATCTTGCATACGCTTGAAATGAATGTAAATGCGACACTTCCTTTCTAGGAAATAGCGTTTGCAGTTGTCTACGTATCGTAGCAATAGAGTTCGAATGCTTCTTAAAACTCGATATCGCATCTCATTTCTATGTTTCATGGTAAGATATAATATTCATTGTGAAGTGTCATGTATACCTTGCATACGCTTGAAATGAATGTAAATGCGACACTTCCTTTCTAGGAAATAGCGTTTGCAGTTGTCTACGTATCGTAGCAATAGAGTTCGAATGCTTCTTAAAACTCGATATCGCATCTCATTTCTATGTTTCATGGTAAGATATAATATTCATTGTGAAGTGTCATGTATACCTTGCATACGCTTGAAATGAATGTAAATGCGACACTTCCTTTCTAGGAAATAGCGTTTGCAGTTGTCTACGTATCGTAGCAATAGAGTTCGAATGCTTCTTAAAACGCGCTATCGCATCTTATTTCTATGTTTCATGACAAGATATAATATTCATTGCGAAGTGTCATGTATACCTCGTATTCACCTCAAATGAATGTAAATGCGACACTTCCTTGCTAGGAAATAGCGTTTGCAGATGTCTACGTATCGTAGCAATAGAGTTCGAATGCTTCTTAAAACTCGATATCGCATCTGATTTCTATGTTTCATGACAAGATATAATATTCATTGCGAAGTGTCATGATTACCTCGTATTCACTTCAAGTGAATGTAAATGCGACACTTCCTTGCTAGGAAATAGCGTTTGCAGATGTCTACGTATCGTAGCAATAGTGTTCGAATGCTTCTTAAAACTCGATATCGCATCTCATTTCTATGTTTCATGGTAAGATACAATATTCATTGCGAAGTGTCATGTATACCTTGCATACGCTTGAAATGAATGTAAATGCGACTCTCCCTTGCTAGGAAATAGCGTTTGCAGATGTCTACGTATCGTAGCAGTAGAGTTCGAACGCTTCTTAAAACGCGATATCGCATCTCATTCCTGTGTTTCATGATAAGATCTAATATTCAATGCGAAGTATCATGATTACCTCGTATTCACTTCAAATGAATGTAAATGCGACACTTCCTTGCTAGGAAATAGCGTTTGCAGATATCTGCGTATCGTAGCAATAAAGTTCGAATGCTTCTTAAAACGCGATATCGCATCTTATTTCTATGTTTCATGACAAGATAAAATATTCATTGCGAAGTGTCATGTATACCTCGTATTCACTTCAAATGAATGTAAATGCGACACTTCCTTGCTAGGAAATAGTGTTTGCAGATGTCTACTGTAACGTCCGGCGTATCGCCTTCCACCCCCTCGGCGCCTCCCGCAGCACGCACCAACCAATTACCTGCGTCTACCTGCATCCTACCGCACGGGCGAATCGCCCTTTGGCCGAGCTAAGGCAGCCGATCCGCTACATCCGCCTAGGAGATGGACGAGCCGACCGCGCTATCGCGCGTATCCAGCACCATACGAGGCACCACCAGAGCAACGACCAGAATCACCCGCCAGTATTCGCCCGTATTCACTCTTCTCATGCGTATACCGATAATACTCGAATCCTAGTTCTAAGTACACGACTCAAACATTGTAATACGAACAACACACACATATAATTTTAAGACCGTCGTACATATATATATTCTAATTCATAAGTAGCGACGCGCGCCCGCGCGCATTCGACGCTCGCGGCTCACGCGTAACGCGAGCGCTCCCACTCCGACCGGCCGCCCCACCGCGAGGCGCGCCCCACTCGAACGTACGCCCCACCGCGAGGGCTCAGCGCCTCGCGCGCCACGGGAACCGAGGAGGTCCCGTGCACCCGACAGGATAGTCAGTTCATACTCCGACACTCGTTCCGACTCGATCTCTCCGGGACTCCTTCCGAGTACCCGCGATTCCAATCTCTTCTCCATGCCTTAGGGCTGTCTGCCACCTCTTCGAGGTGTTCTCTGTTTCTAGTTAAGTTCTAGTTTATTAAGTACTTATATCTAGCTCAGGGAAAGTATCAGCGTAAGTCAGATTTTATACTTAGAATATATCTTTATTTTTACCTACATTCTACTCTATTTTATTTCATTTATTCTCGCGTATCCATACAACCGTATTCACTCTTTGAATCAGTACAGTTGCCTGGATACTCTACTTCGTTAGAGAGGATCGCCGCTTAACCTTGTGGAACTACAGCTCTGTACTATTCGAAGTGACAATTGATCTTCGTTCTGCTGGACCGACACGGATAGAGAGGACCGCCGCTTACCAACTCGAATCCAGTCAGTCGAAGGTCGCTTTTGAATGTGCCGCGCCGTCTCGAAAAGAACGCGACGTGCGGGTCGAAAGAATCAGCTCCGACGATTAGTGCGTGAATTCACCGAATCCAGGGCGAGCCAGGACTCTCGCTTCGGCATCCAGTCTCTTCACTCTTCGGCCAGTTCTTCCAAGCGGGATCAGCATTCCTGCCAAGGCCAGTGGAGCCTCATTCCTCTGACGTTTCCGTTCCGCAGCTTCTACGCAGCTACCATTCCGGAAGGCGATCCCAGGAAACAGCGATACCTGGAACAGAAATATTAATTCAACCGAAGGCTCAAGACGACGAAAGGTAAGAGAATCTACATACCAGATAGCGTCCGCGTATGCTTATAGTGTTCGCGTCCCATTAAAGGAACCACGGCACCCATCACAATCGAGTGATCGGTTCCGCGTTTCGGCTACGTGTCGTCCGTCTCCCACACGAGAAATTTTCTCGGGCCAGGACGTGACACTACGTATCGTAGCAATAGAGTTCGAATCCATCTTAAAACGCGATATCGCATCTCATTTCTGTGTCTCATGATAAGAGGCAATATTCATTGCAAAGTGTCATGTATACGTCGTATTCACTTCAAATGAATGTAAATGCGGCACTTCCTTTCCAGGAAATAGCGTTTGCACATGACTACGTATCGTAGCAAGAGAGTTCTGATGCTTCTTAAAACGAGATATCGCATCTCATTTTCATGTTTCATGATAAGATATAATATTCAATGCGAAGTGTCATGTATACCACGTATTCACTTCAAATTAACGTAAATGCGATACTTCCTTGCTAGGAAATAGCATTTGCAGATGTCTACGTATCGTTGCTATAGAGTTCTATTGTTTCTTAAAACGCGATATCGCATCTCATTTCTATGTTTCATGATAAGATATAATATTCATTGCGAGAGGTTATGTATTCCTCGTCCACGCTTCAAACGAATGTAAATGCAACACTTCCTTGCAAGGAAATAGCGTTTGCAGATGGCTACGTATCGTAGCAAGAGAGTTCTAATGCTTCTTAAAACGCGATGTCGCATCTCATTTCTATGTTTCATGATAAGATATAATATTCATTGCAATGTGTAGTGTATATCTCGTATTCACTTCACAGGATTGTAAATGCGACACTTCCTTGCTAGAAAATGGCTTTCCCAGATGTGTACGTATCGAAGAAATAGAGTTCTAATACTTCTTAAAACGCGATAACGCATCTCATTTCTATGTTTCATGGTAAGATATAATATTCATTGTGAAGTGTCATGTATACCTTGCATACGCTTCAAATGAATGTAAATGCGACTCTCCCTTTCTAGGAAATAGCGTTTGCAGATGTATACGTATCGTAGCAGTAGAGTTCGAAAGCTTCTTAAAACGCGATATCGCATCTCATTACTATGTTTCATGATAAGATATAATATTCATTGCGAAGTGTAATGATTACCTCGTATTCACTTCAAATGAATGTAAATGCGACACTTCCTTGCTAGGAAATAGCGTTTGCAGATGTCTGCGTATCATAGCAATAGAGTTCGAATGCTTCTTAAAACGCGATATCGCATCTTATTTCTATGTTTCATAATATTCATTGCGAAGTGTCATGTATACCTCGTATTCACTTCAAATGAATGTAAATGCGACTCCCTCTTGCTAGGAAATAGCGTTTGCAGATGTCTACGTATCGTAGCAGTAGAGTTCCAATGCTTCTTAAAACGCGATATCGCATCTTATTTCTATGTTTCATGACAAGATATAATATTCATTGCGAAGTGTCATGTATACCTCGTATTCACTTCAAATGAATGTAAATGCGACACTTCCTTGCTAGGAAATAGCGTTTGCAGATATCTGCGTATCGTAGCAATAGTGTCCGAATGCTTCTTAAAACTCGATATCGCATCTCATTTCTATGTTTCATGGTAAGATATAATATTCATTGTGAAGTGTCATGTATACCTTGCATACGCTTGAAATGAATGTAAATGCGACACTTCCTTTCTAGGAAATAGCGCTTGCAGATGTCTACGTATCGTAGCAATAGAGTTCGAATGCTTCTTAAAACTCGATATCGCATCTCATTTCTATGTTTCATGGTAAGATATAATATTCATTGTGAAATGTCATGTATACCTTGCATACGCTTGAAATGAATGTAAATGCGACACTTCCTTTCTAGGAAATAGCGTTTGCAGTTGTCTACGTATCGTAGCAATAGAGTTCGAATGCTTCTTAAAACGCGATATCGCATCTTATTTCTATGTTTCATGACAAGATATAATATTCATTGCGAAGTGTCATGTATACCTCGTATTCACTTCAAATGAATGTAAATGCGACTCTCCTTGCTAGGAAATAGCGTTTGCAGATGTCTACGTATCGTAGCAATAGAGTTCGAATGCTTCTTAAAACTCGATATCGCATCTCATTTCTATGTTTCATGGTAAGATATAATATTCATTGTGAAGTGTCATGTATACCTTGCATACGCTTCAAATGAATATAAATGCGACTCTCCCTTTCTAGGAAATAGCGTTTGCAGATGTCTACGTATCGTAGCAATAGAGTTCGAATGCTTCTTAAAACTCGATATCGCATCTCATTCCTATGTTTCATGATAAGATATAATATTCAATGCGAAGTATCATGATTACCTCGTACTCACTTCCAATGAATGTAAATACGACACTTCCTTGCTAGGAAATAGCGTTTGCAGATGTCTACGTATCGTAAAAGTAGAGTTCGAATGCTTCTTAAAACGCGATATCGCATCTCATTCCTATGTTTCATGGGAAGATATAATATTCATTGCGAAGTGTCATGTACACCTCGTATTCACTTCAAATGAATGTGAATGCGACACTTCCTTGCTAGGAAATAGCGCTTGCAGATGTCTGCGTATCGTAGCAATAGAGTTCGAATGCTTCTTAAAACTCGATATCGCATCTCATTTCTATGTTTCATGGTAAGATATAATATTCATTGTGAAGTGTCATGTATACCTTGCATACGCTTGAAATGAATGTAAATGCGACACTTCCTTTCTAGGAAATAGCGTTTGCAGTTGTCTACGTATCGTAGCAATAGAGTTCGAATGCTTCTTAAAACGCGCTATCGCATCTTATTTCTATGTTTCATGACAAGATATAATATTCATTGCGAAGTGCCATGTATACCTCATATTCACTTCAAAAGAATATAAATGCGACACTTCCTTGCTAGGAAATAGCGTTTGCAGATGTCTACGTATCGTAGCAGTAGAGTCCGAATGCTTCTTAAAACGCGATATCGCATCTCATTCCTATGTTTCATGATAAGATATAATATTCAATGCGAAGTATCATGATTACCTCGTACTCACTTCCAATGAATGTAAATACGACACTTCCTTGCTAGGAAATAGCGTTTGCAGATGTCTACGTATCGTAAAAGTAGAGTTCGAATGCTTCTTAAAACGCGATATCGCATCTCATTCCTATGTTTCATGGGAAGATATAATATTCATTGCGAAGTGTCATGTACACCTCGTATTCACTTCAAGTGAATGTGAATGCGACACTTCCTTGCTAGGAAATAGCGCTTGCAGATGTCTACGTATCGTAGCAATAGAGTTCGAATGCTTCTTAAAACTCGATATCGCATCTCATTTCTATGTTTCATGGTAAGATATAATATTCATTGTGAAGTGTCATGTATACCTTGCATACGCTTGAAATGAATGTAAATGCGACACTTCCTTGCTAGGAAATAGCGTTTGCAGTTGTCTACGTATCGTAGCAATAGAGTTCGAATGCTTCTTAAAACGCGATATCGCATCTTATTTCTATGTTTCATGGGAAGATATAATATTCATTGCGAAGTGTCATGTACACCTCGTATTCACCTCAAATGAATGTAAATGCGACACTTCATTGCTAGGAAATAGCGTTTGCAGATGTCTACGTATCGTAGCATTAGAGTTCGAATGCTTCTTAAAACTCGATATCGCATCTGATCCCTATGTTTCATGATAAGATATAATATTCATTGCGATGTGTCATGTATACCTCGTAGTCACTTCAATAGAATGTGAATGCTATACTTCCTTGCATTAAATAGCGTTTGCAGATGTCTACGTAACGAAGTAATAGAGTTCTAATGCTTTTTAAATCTTGATATCGCATCTCATTTCTATGTTTCATGAAAAGATATAATATTCATGGCGGAGTGTCACGCATACCTCGTATTCACTTCAAAAGAATGTAAATGCGACACTTCCTTGCTAGGAAATAGCGTTTGCAGATGTCTACGCATCGAAGCATTAGAGTTCTAATGCTTCTCGAAACGCGATATCGCATCTTATTTCTATGTTTCATGATAAGATATAATATTCATTGCAATGTGTAGTGTATATCTCGTATTCACTTCACAGGATTGTAAATGCGACACTTCCTTGCTAGAAAATGGCTTTCCCAGATGTGTACGTATCGAAGAAATAGAGTTCTAATACTTCTTAAAACGCGATAACGCATCTCATTTCTATGTTTCATGGTAAGATATAATATTCATTGTGAAGTGTCATGTATACCTTGCATACGCTTCAAATGAATGTAAATGCGACTCTCCCTTTCTAGGAAATAGCGTTTGCAGATGTATACGTATCGTAGCAGTAGAGTTCGAATGCTTCTTAAAACGCGATGTCGCATCTCATTACTATGTTTCATGATAAGATATAATATTCATTGCGAAGTGTAATGATTACCTCGTATTCACTTCAAATGAATGTAAATGCGACACTTCCTTGCTAGGAAATAGCGTTTGCAGATGTCTGCGTATCATAGCAATAGAGTTCGAATGCTTCTTAAAACGCGATATCGCATCTTATTTCTATGTTTCATAATATTCATTGCGAAGTGTCATGTATACCTCGTATTCACTTCAAATGAATGTAAATGCGACTCCCTCTTGCTAGGAAATAGCGTTTGCAGATGTCTACGTATCGTAGCAGTAGAGTTCCAATGCTTCTTAAAACGCGATATCGCATCTTATTTCTATGTTTCATGACAAGATATAATATTCATTGCGAAGTGTCATGTATACCTCGTATTCACTTCAAATGAATGTAAATGCGACACTTCCTTGCTAGGAAATAGCGTTTGCAGATATCTGCGTATCGTAGCAATAGTGTCCGAATGCTTCTTAAAACTCGATATCGCATCTCATTTCTATGTTTCATGGTAAGATATAATATTCATTGTGAAGTGTCATGTATACCTTGCATACGCTTGAAATGAATGTAAATGCGACACTTCCTTTCTAGGAAATAGCGCTTGCAGATGTCTACGTATCGTAGCAATAGAGTTCGAATGCTTCTTAAAACTCGATATCGCATCTCATTTCTATGTTTCATGGTAAGATATAATATTCATTGTGAAATGTCATGTATACCTTGCATACGCTTGAAATGAATGTAAATGCGACACTTCCTTTCTAGGAAATAGCGTTTGCAGTTGTCTACGTATCGTAGCAATAGAGTTCGAATGCTTCTTAAAACGCGATATCGCATCTTATTTCTATGTTTCATGACAAGATATAATATTCATTGCGAAGTGTCATGTATACCTCGTATTCACTTCAAATGAATGTAAATGCGACTCTCCTTGCTAGGAAATAGCGTTTGCAGATGTCTACGTATCGTAGCAATAGAGTTCGAATGCTTCTTAAAACTCGATATCGCATCTCATTTCTATGTTTCATGGTAAGATATAATATTCATTGTGAAGTGTCATGTATACCTTGCATACGCTTCAAATGAATATAAATGCGACTCTCCCTTTCTAGGAAATAGCGTTTGCAGATGTCTACGTATCGTAGCAATAGAGTTCGAATGCTTCTTAAAACTCGATATCGCATCTCATTCCTATGTTTCATGATAAGATATAATATTCAATGCGAAGTATCATGATTACCTCGTACTCACTTCCAATGAATGTAAATACGACACTTCCTTGCTAGGAAATAGCGTTTGCAGATGTCTACGTATCGTAAAAGTAGAGTTCGAATGCTTCTTAAAACGCGATATCGCATCTCATTCCTATGTTTCATGGGAAGATATAATATTCATTGCGAAGTGTCATGTACACCTCGTATTCACTTCAAATGAATGTGAATGCGACACTTCCTTGCTAGGAAATAGCGCTTGCAGATGTCTGCGTATCGTAGCAATAGAGTTCGAATGCTTCTTAAAACTCGATATCGCATCTCATTTCTATGTTTCATGGTAAGATATAATATTCATTGTGAAGTGTCATGTATACCTTGCATACGCTTGAAATGAATGTAAATGCGACACTTCCTTTCTAGGAAATAGCGTTTGCAGTTGTCTACGTATCGTAGCAATAGAGTTCGAATGCTTCTTAAAACGCGCTATCGCATCTTATTTCTATGTTTCATGACAAGATATAATATTCATTGCGAAGTGCCATGTATACCTCATATTCACTTCAAAAGAATATAAATGCGACACTTCCTTGCTAGGAAATAGCGTTTGCAGATGTCTACGTATCGTAGCAGTAGAGTCCGAATGCTTCTTAAAACGCGATATCGCATCTCATTCCTATGTTTCATGATAAGATATAATATTCAATGCGAAGTATCATGATTACCTCGTACTCACTTCCAATGAATGTAAATACGACACTTCCTTGCTAGGAAATAGCGTTTGCAGATGTCTACGTATCGTAAAAGTAGAGTTCGAATGCTTCTTAAAACGCGATATCGCATCTCATTCCTATGTTTCATGGGAAGATATAATATTCATTGCGAAGTGTCATGTACACCTCGTATTCACTTCAAGTGAATGTGAATGCGACACTTCCTTGCTAGGAAATAGCGCTTGCAGATGTCTACGTATCGTAGCAATAGAGTTCGAATGCTTCTTAAAACTCGATATCGCATCTCATTTCTATGTTTCATGGTAAGATATAATATTCATTGTGAAGTGTCATGTATACCTTGCATACGCTTGAAATGAATGTAAATGCGACACTTCCTTTCTAGGAAATAGCGTTTGCAGTTGTCTACGTATCGTAGCAATAGAGTTCGAATGCTTCTTAAAACGCGCTATCGCATCTTATTTCTATGTTTCATGACAAGATATAATATTCATTGCGAAGTGCCATGTATACCTCATATTCACTTCAAAAGAATATAAATGCGACACTTCCTTGCTAGGAAATAGCGTTTGCAGATGTCTACGTATCGTAGCAGTAGAGTCCGAATGCTTCTTAAAACGCGATATCGCATCTCATTCCTATGTTTCATGATAAGATATAATATTCAATGCGAAGTATCATGATTACCTCGTACTCACTTCCAATGAATGTAAATACGACACTTCCTTGCTAGGAAATAGCGTTTGCAGATGTCTACGTATCGTAAAAGTAGAGTTCGAATGCTTCTTAAAACGCGATATCGCATCTCATTCCTATGTTTCATGGGAAGATATAATATTCATTGCGAAGTGTCATGTACACCTCGTATTCACTTCAAGTGAATGTGAATGCGACACTTCCTTGCTAGGAAATAGCGCTTGCAGATGTCTACGTATCGTAGCAATAGAGTTCGAATGCTTCTTAAAACTCGATATCGCATCTCATTTCTATGTTTCATGGTAAGATATAATATTCATTGTGAAGTGTCATGTATACCTTGCATACGCTTGAAATGAATGTAAATGCGACACTTCCTTGCTAGGAAATAGCGTTTGCAGTTGTCTACATATCGTAGCAATAGAGTTCGAATGCTTCTTAAAACGCGATATCGCATCTTATTTCTATGTTTCATGGGAAGATATAATATTCATTGCGAAGTGTCATGTACACCTCGTATTCACCTCAAATGAATGTAAATGCGACACTTCATTGCTAGGAAATAGCGTTTGCAGATGTCTACGTATCGTAGCATTAGAGTTCGAATGCTTCTTAAAACTCGATATCGCATCTGATCCCTATGTTTCATGATAAGATATAATATTCATTGCGATGTGTCATGTATACCTCGTAGTCACTTCAATAGAATGTGAATGCTATACTTCCTTGCATTAAATAGCGTTTGCAGATGTCTACGTAACGAAGTAATAGAGTTCTAATGCTTTTTAAATCTTGATATCGCATCTCATTTCTATGTTTCATGAAAAGATATAATATTCATGGCGGAGTGTCACGCATACCTCGTATTCACTTCAAAAGAATGTAAATGCGACACTTCCTTGCTAGGAAATAGCGTTTGCAGATGTCTACGCATCGAAGCATTAGAGTTCTAATGCTTCTCGAAACGCGATATCGCATCTTATTTCTATGTTTCATGATAAGGTACAATATTCATTGCGAAGTGTCATGTATACCTCGTATACACTTCAAATGAATGTAAATGCGACACTTCCTTGCTAGGATATAGCGTTTGCAGATGTGTGCTTATCGAGGCAATAGAGTTCTAATGCTTCTTAACACATTGAGGACGGGGCGCTGCGCGTTCAACACGCCCTCACGAATCGCAGATTTTCGAACGCTCCAAAAACATGCTTGGCATGTGACAGGAATTGGATACGCATTTTACTTAATTTGCATTTAGTATTTTTAAATAATAGTATGCTTCATATATCTGTATATCTGTTTTCATTACATCTATGCGTCATTTCGCTGCTTTTATAGAGGGCTAATTCATAAAATAAATTTTTGTTATCAATTATCAGTAACAGGTTGATTGAAAATATAGATAGTACTCAAAAAACTGTTACCTTCCAATTTTAAAACACGAAGTTTGAAATTCTAAAATGCAGATCAATGAAACACTTTATAAGATACGGTACGTACGACGATCCGCACAGATCAGCCGGCAATGGCTATTATCACGTCACGGGTCGTGAAAACTTATCGTTTACCGAGAGCGACACGCAGCCTCGAACGGTTCGGCTCGCGGAATTGCGACGAAGACCGGGTTCTTTCTGGCTCGCGAAACAGGTATCAAAAGGCACGAACGCGGATAAGAAAATATGACCTTACCTTTGATGTCTTGACAGCTGATAATATTTAGTACCCTTGTTGCAGGTATCGTCGTCGGCACGGATCGCCCTCAGGTATAATCCCTGCGTACGGTCGGTGAGGCGTGATTGTCAGCGGGCCGAGTACCCAGGTGGGCTGACCTCAGGGATGGATCGGCTCGGTCAAGCGGATCGGCGATGGATGCGGCGGTGCGGGACGGCTGTCCGATCGGCGTGCGGCGGAAGATGAGACGTTGCAGTGGTATATGCGCACGGCTGTACCAACGTATCCGCGCACAAGTGAACGCAAGAAGTTCTTCCTTCCCGCGCGACGAGTTCGTTTAGTTGTACCGGAATGACGCATTCGAGTCGGTTTCCAAAAGTCCAGATACGGGTTCACTAAGCGGCGGTCCGCTCTAGTTTACCGGTCCAGAAATATGGAAAATCGACGAGTGTCCTTGCTCTAGCCTCGCTGTGGGTCGATGCAGCTAAGCGGCGGTCGGCTATAACTGATCGATTACCAAGTTTGACTAAAGTTCGGAGCTTGTGAATATTCTTGAAGACGCGTGAACTCGTGGAGGACTTCGCAATGAATGGATTTATAATAATAATAAGGCAAGGAATATTTAGAATGATGAGAATTGTAGTACTGGTAAAAATAAAGTATATTCTAAATAAAACTAAGCTTACACTGATACTTCCCTATGCCAAAGTTGACTAAGTACTAGGATACGATAATTAGAGTTTAGAATAAGGACTTGAATTGAATTAGAGTTTAAGTTGAAATAGTAAGATTGGATTATGATAAAGGAGTGCTCGCTTGGACCGAATGGCTCGAACTAGAGATTGGATTTGAGGGAGGTCCGCTCGTTTGGAGCGGATGACTCGTACTGACTATCATCTCGCGGGACCGCGACCTCCTCGGATCGCGGGGCGCGCGAGTCGCAGGTCCCCAGAGTGGGGCGGACGCTCGGCCCACGGAGTGGGGTGGACGGTCGTGGTAGGACGCCCGCGTTCGGCGTGAGCCGCGCGCGTCGGGCTCTTTGCTTACTTCTTATTACGATTAATTATGATCTTAAAAATTAGAATAACACATGAAACGCATTATGCTAGGTTGTGTGTGTTGTGTCGTGTGCGTACATGGAGTGTCGTGTGCTTAAGTTCTAGGATTCGCTTAATTATAATTATAATGGTATGCAAAGTATGGGTACGGGTGCGTAACGGCGGGCGACTCTTCCTGATACGTGGAATGGTCCTCGTGCGGAGGCTGTGGCTCGGTTGTGCTCCAGCTGTCTGGAAGGCAAGCGTCGTAGCGCGGTCGTGTGGTCCAACTCCTGGTTGCGGGGGTGGCTGCCTTAGCTCGGCGATCGTATACTCGGTAAGCTCGTCTTTGTGGTGGCGACAGGCGATGCGTGTGGCTCTGCCGGGGGGTGAAGAGGTACCGCGAGGTTCAGCGGACGTTACGCTATAATGACTGTTTTTTCCCAAATTTAAGGAATGATTCATTTGTTTCGCTTTGGTTTCGGAATGCGAGAGACTTCGATACCATCGTAACGTAACACAAACATTTGCAGCTCCTTGCTAAGTTACCGACTGAATAAAAAAAACGTGAAAACGAGATATATCGTGACCCGTTCGCAACGTTTAGCTTTCTAAAAACGAGATATCTCGTCACCCGTCCGCAATGTGTTAAAACGCGATATCGCATCTCATTTCTATGTTTCATGTTAAGATACAATATTCATTGCGTAGTGTCATGTATATCTCGCATACAATTCAAAAGAACGTAAATGCGACACTTCCTTGCTAGGAAGTAGCGTTTTCAGATGTCTACGTATCGAAGCAATAGAGTTCTAATGCTTCTTAGAACGCGATATAGCATCTCATTTCTAAGTTTCATGATAAGATATAGTATTCATTACGAAGTGTTATGTATTCCTCGTATTCACTACAATTGAATATAAATGCGACACTTTCTTGCTAGGAAATAGCGTTTGCAGATGTCTACGTATCGAAGCAATATGGTTCCAATGCTTCTTAAACGCGAAATCGCCCTTTATTTCTATGTTTCATGATAAGATATAATATTCATTGTGGAGTATTATATATACCTCGTTTTCACTTCAAAAGAATGTAACTGCGACACTTCCTTCCTAGGAAGTAGCGTTTGCAGATGTCTACGTATCGAAGCAATAGAGTGCTAATGCTTCTTAAATCGCGATATCGCATTTCATTTCTATGTTTGGTGGTAAGGTATAATATTCATTGTGGAGTGTTATGTGTACCTCGTATTCATTTCAAAAGAATGTAAATGCGACACTTCCTTGCTAGGAAATAGCGTCTCCAGATGTCTACGCATCGTAGCAATAGTGTTCTAATAATACTTAAATCGCGTTATTGCATCTCATTTCTATGTTTCATGATGAGATATAATATACATTGTGGAGAGTTATGTATACCTCGTAATTACTTCAAAAGAATGTAAGTGCAACACTTCCTTGATATTAAATAGCGTTTGCAGATATCAACGTATCGTAGCCATAGAGTTCTAATGTTTCTTAAAACGAGATATCGCATCTCATTTCTATGTTTTAGGATAAGATATAATATTCATTGCGGATTGTCATGTATGCCTCGCATATAATTCAAATGAATATAAATGCGACACTACCTTGCTAGGAAGTGGCGTTTACAGATGTCTACGTATCGAAGCAATAGAGTTCTAATGCTTCGTAAATCGCCATATCGCACCTCATTTCTATGTTTCATGATAAGATATAGTATTCACTGTGGATTGTTATGTATACATCGTATTCACATCAAAGGAATGTAAAAGCGATACTTCCTTGCTAGAAAATAACCTTTGTAGATGTCTACGTATCGTAGCATTAGTGTTCTAATGCTTCTCAAAACGCGATATCGCATCTCATTTCTATGTTACATGATAAGATGTAATATTCATTGCGAAGTGTCATGTATACCTCGCATACACTTCAAATGAATGTAAATGAGACACTTCCTTGAAAGGAAATAGCGCTTGCAGATGTCTACGTATCGAAGCAATAGAGTTCTAAAGCTTTTCAAATCGCGATATGCTTCTCATTTCTATGTTTCATGATGAGATATAATATACATTGTGGAGTGTTATGTATACCTCGTAATCACTTCAAAAGAATGTAAGTGCAACACTTCCCTGATATTAAATAGCGTTTGCATATGTCTACGTGTCGAAGCAACAGAATTCTAATGCTTTTTTGTTCGCGATATAGTACCTCATTTCTATGTTTCTTGATAAGGTATAATATTCATTGTGGAGTGTTATGTATACCTCGTATTCACTGTAAAGGAATGTAAATGCGACACATCCTTGCTAGGAAATAGCGTTTGCAGATGTCTGCGTTTCGAAGCAATAGAGTTATAATGCTTCTTAAAACGCGATATCGCATCTCATTTCTATGTCTCATTATATGATATAATATTCATTGCGAAGTGTCATGTATACCTCGCATACACTCCAAATGAATGTAAATGCGACACTTCCTTGCTTGGAAATAGCGTTTGCAGATGTCTACGTATCGAAGCAATATAATACATATATAATGTATGATATGATATTCATTGCGAAGTGTCTTGTATACCACGCATACACTTCAACCGGATTAAAAGGCGACACTTCATTGCTAGGAAATAGCGTTGGCAGATGTCTACGTATCGAAGCAGTAGGATTCTAACGTTTCGTAAAACGCGATATCGCATCTCATTTCTATGTTTCATGATAAGATATAATATTCATTGTGGAGTGTTATGTATACTTCGTGTTCACTACAAACGAATGTAAATGCGACACTTCCTTGCTAGGAAATACCGTCTGCAGATAAATACGTATCGTAGCAATAGAGTTCTAATGCTACTTAAAACGGGATATCGCGACATTCATTGTGCAGTGTTATGTATACCGCGTATTCACTTCAATAGAATGTAAAAGCGACACTTCCTTGCTAGGAAATACCGTGTTCAGATGTCTACGTATCGTAGCATTAGATTTCTAATCCTTCTTAGAACGCGATATCGCATCTTATTTCTATGTTTTATGATAAGATATAATTTTCATTGCGGAGTGTCATGTATACTTCGTATTCACTTCAAAAGAATGTAAATGCGACACTTCCTTGCTAGGAAGTAGCGTTTGCAGATGTCTATGTATCGAAGCAATAGTTTTCTAATGCTTCTTAAATCGCGATATCGCACTTAACTTCTACGTTTTATGATAAGATATAATATTCATTGTGCAGTGTTATGTATATCTCGTCAACACTTCAAATGAATGTAAATGCGACACTTCCTTGCTAGGATATAGCGATGGCAGATGCTACGTATCAAAGCAACAGAGTTCCAATGCTTCTGAAAACGAGATATCGCACCTCATTTCTATGTTTTATGATGAGATATAATATTCATTGCGGAGTGACATGTATACTTCGTATTCACTTCAATAGAATGTAAATGCGACACTTCCTTGCTAGGAATTAGCGTTTCCAGATGCCTACGTATCGAAGCAACAGAGTACTAATGCTCCTTAAAACGAGACATCGCATCTCATTTCTATGTTTTCTGACAAGATATAATATTCATCATGCAGTGTTATGTATACCTCGTATTCACTTCAATAGAATGTAAATGCGACACTTCCTTGCTAGGAAATAGCGTTTGCAGATGTCTACGTATCGAAGCAACAGAGTACTAATGCTCCTTAAAACGAGACATCGCATCTCATTTCTATGTTTTCTGACAAGATATAATATTCATCATGCAGTGTTATGTATACCTCGTATTCACTTCAAAAGAATGTAAATGCGACACTTGCTTGTTACGAAATAGCGTTTGCACACGTCTGCGTATCGAAGCGATAGAGTTCTAATACTTCTTAAATCGCGATATTGCATCTCATTCCTATGTTTCCTGGCAAGATATAATATTCATTGCGAAGTGTCATGTATACCACGTATTCACTTCAAAAGAATGAAAGTGCGACGCTTCCTTGCTATTAAATAGCGTTTGCAGGTGTCTACGTACCGTAGCAATAGATTTCTAATGCTTTTAAAATCACGATATCGCATCTCATTTCTATCTTTCATGATAAGATATAATATTCGTTGTGGAGTGTTATGTATATCTCGAATTCACTACAAAAGAATGTAAATGCGACACTTCCTTGTTAGGAAATATCGTCTGGAAATATCTACGTAACGTAGCAATAGATTTCTAATGCTTCTTAAAACGCGATATCGCATCTCATTTCTATGTTTCATATTAAGATATAATATTCATTGCGAAGTGTCATGTATACCACGCATTCACTTCAAATGAATGTAAATGCTACACCTCCTTTCTAGGAAATGGTGTTTCCAGATCTCTACGTATCGAAGCAATACAGTTCTAATGCTTCTTAAATCGCAATATCGCATCCCATTTCTATGTTTCATGATAAGAAATAATATTCACTGTGGATTGTCATGTATACCTCGTATTCACTTCAAAAGAATGTAAATGCGATACTTCCTTGCTATTAAATAGCGTTCGCAGATGTCTACGGATCGAAGCAATAGATTTCTAATGCTTCATAAGACGCGATATCGCATCACATTTCCATGTTTCATATTAAGATATAATATTCATTGCGAAGTGTCATGTATACCACGCATTCACATCAAAAGACTGTAAATGCGACACTTCCTTGCTAGGAAATAGCGTTTGCAGATGTCTACGTATCGAAGCAATAGAGTTCTAATGCTTCATAAATCGCGATATCGCATCTCATTTCTATGTTTCATGATAAGATATAATATTCATTGTGGATTGTCATGTATGCCTCGCATATAATTCAAATGAATATAAATGCGACACTTCCTTGCTAGGAAGTGGCGTTTGCAGATGTCTACGTATCGAAGCAATAGGGTTCTAATGCTTCTTCAATCGCCATATCGCATCTCATTTCTATGTTTCATGATAAGATATAATATCCATTGCGAAGTGTCAAGTATACCTCGTATTAACTTCAAAAGAATGTAAATGCAACACTTCCTTGCTAGGAAATAGCGTTTGCAGATGTCTACGTATCGTAGCAATAGAGTTGTAATGCTTCTTAAAACGCGATATCGCATCTCATTTCTATGTTTCATGATAAGATATAATATTCATTGTGGAGTGTTATGTATACCTCGTGTTCACCTCAAAAGAATGTAAATGCGACACTTCCTTGCTAGGAAATAGCGTTTGCAGATGTCTACGTATCGTAGCAATAGAGTTCATATGCTTCTTAAATCGCGACATCGCATCTCAATTCTATGTTTCGTGATAAGGTATAGTATTCATTGTGGAGTGTAATGTATACCTCGTATTCACTTCAAAGGAATGTAAATGCGACACTTCCTTGCTGGGAAGTAGCGTTTGCAGATGTCTACGTATCGCAGCAATGGAGCTCTAACGCTTCTTAAAACGCGATATCGCATCTCATATCTATGTTTCATGATAAGATATAATATTCATTGCGAAGTGTTGTGTACACCTCGTTGCCACTTGAAAAGAATGTAAATGCGACTCTTCCCTGCTAGGAAATAGCGTTTGCGGATATCTACGTATCGTAGCATTAGAGTTCTAATGCTTCTCATATCGCGATATCGCATCTCATTTCTATGTTTCATGATAGGATGTAAAATTCATTGCGAATTGTCATGTACACCTCGTATTCACTTCAAAAGAATGTAAATGCGACACTTCCTTGCTGGGAAGAAGCGTTTGCAGATGTCTACGTATCGAAGCAATAGAGTTCTAGTGCTTCTTAAATCGCCATATCGCATCTCATTTCTATGTTTCATGATCAGATATAATATTCATTGTGGTCTTTTTGTATACATCGCATTTACATCAAAAGATTGCAAATGCGACACTTCCATGCCAGGAAATGGCGTCTGCAGATGTCTACGTAACGTAGCAATGGAGTTCTAATGCTTCTTAAAACGCGAGATAGCATCTCATTTCTATGTTTTATGATAAGATATAATATTCATTGCGAAGTGTTACGTATACCTCGTATTCACTTCAAATGAACGTATTTACGACACTTCCTTTCTAGGAAATAGCGTTTCCAGATGTCTACGCATTGAAGTAATAGAGTCTTGGTTTTTCTTAAAACGCGATATCGCATCTAATTTCTATGCTTCGTGATAAAATATAATATTCATTATGGAGCGATATGTCTACACCGTACTCACCTTAAAAGAATGTAAATGCGACACTTCCTTTATAGGAAATTACGTTTCCAGATGTCTACCTATCGAAGCAATAGAGTTCGAGTGCTTCTTAAAACACGATATCGTATCTCATTTCTATGTTTCATGATAAGATATAATATTCATTGCGAAGTGTCATGTATACCTCGTATTCACTTCAAATGAATGTAAATGCGACACTTCCTTGCTAGGAAATAGCGTTTTCAGATGTCTACGTATCGTAGCAATAGAGTTCATATGCTTCTTAAATCGCGACATCGCATCTCAATTCTGTTTCGTGATAAGGTATAGTATTCATTGTGGAGTGTAATGTATACCTCGTATTCACTTCAAAGGAATGTAAATGCGACACTTCCTTGCTGGGAAGTAGCGTTTGCAGATGTCTACGTATCGCAGCAATGGAGTTCCAACGCTTCTTAAAACGCGATATCGCATCTCATATCTATGTTTCATGATAAGATATAATATTCATTGCGAAGTGTTGTGTACACCTCGTTGCCACTTGAAAAGAATGTAAATGCGACTCTTCCTTGCTAGGAAATAGCGTTTGCGGATGTCTACGTATCGTAGCATTAGAGTTCTAATGCTTCTTAAAACGCGATATCGCATCACATTACTATGTTTCATGATAAGATGTAATATTCATTGCGAAGTGTCATGTATACCTCGTATTCACTCCAAATGAATGTAAATGCGACACTTCCTTGCTGGGAAATAGCGTTTGCAGATGTCTACGTATCGAAGCAATAGAGTTCGAATGCTTCTTAAAACGCGATATGGCATCTTATTTCTATGTTTCATGACAAGATATAGTATTCATTGCGAAGTGTCATGTATACCTCGTATTCACTTCAAATGAATGTAAATGCGACACTTCCTTGCTAGGAAATAGCGTTTGCAGATGTCTACGTATCGTAGCAATAGTTTTCGAATGCTTCTTAAAACTCGATATCGCATCTCATTTCTATGTTTCATGGTAAGATATAATATTCATTGCGAAGTGTCATGTATACCTTGGATACGCTTGAAATGAATGTAAATGCGACTCTCCCTTGCTAGGAAATAGCGTTTGCAGATGTCTACGTGTCGTAGCAATAGAGTTCGAATGCTTCTTAAAACTCGATATCGCATCTCATTTCTGTTTTATGGTAAGATATATTATTCACTGTGAAGTGTCATGTACCCCTTGCATAAGCTTGAAATGAATGTAAATGCGACTCTCCCTTGCTGGGAAATAGCGTTTGCAGATGTCTACGTATCGTAGCAGTAGAGTTCGATTGCTTCTTAAAACACGATATCGCATCTCATTCCTATGTTTCATGATAAGATGTAATATTCAATGCGAAGTATCATGATTACCTCGCATTCACTTCAAATGAATGTACATGCGACACTTCCTTGCTAGGAAATAGCGTTTGCAGATGTCTACGTATCGTAGCAGTAGAGTTCGAATGCTTCTTAAAACGCGATATCGCATCTCATTCCTATGTTTCATGATAAGATGTAATATTCAATGCGAAGTGTCATGTATACCTTGCATACGCTTGAAATGAATGTAAATGAGACACTTCCTTTCTAGGAAATAGCGTTTGCAGTAGTCTACGTATCGTAGCAATAGAGTTCGAATGCTTCTTAAAACGCGATATCGCATCTTATTTCTATGTTTCATGACAAGATATAATATTCATTGCGAAGTGTCATGTATACCTCGTATTCAATTCAAATGAATGTAAATGCGACACTTCCTTGCTAGGAAATAGCGTTTGCAGTTGTCTACGTATCGTAGCAATAGAGTTCGAATGCTTCTTAAAACGCGATATCGCATCTTATTTCTATGTTTCATGACAAGATGTAATATTCATTGCGAAGTGTCATGATTACCTCGTATTCACTTCAAATGAATGTAAATGCGACACTTCCGTGCTAGGAAATAGCGTTTGCAGATGTCTACGTATCGCAGCAGTAGTGTTTGAATGCTTCTTAAAACGCGATATCGCATCTCATTCCTATGTTTCATGATAAGATGTAATATTCAATGCGAAGTATCATGATTACCTCGTATTCACTTCAAATGAATATAAATGCGACACTTCCTTGCTAGGAAATAGCGTTTGCAGATTTCTGCGTATCGTAGCAATAGGGTTCGAATGCTTCTTAAAACGCGATATCGCATCTTATTTCTATGTTTCATGACAAGATATAATATTCATTGCGAAGTGTCATGATTACCTCGTATTCACTTCAAATGAATGTAAATGCGACACTTCCTTGCTAGGAAATAGCGTTTGCAGATGTCTACGTATCGTAGCAGTAGAGTTCGAATGCTTCTTAAAACGCGATATCGCATCTCATTCATATGTTTCATGACAAGATATAATATTCATTGCGAAGTGCCATGTATACCTCGTATTCACTTCAAATGAATGTAAATGCGACACTTCCTTGCTAGGAAATAGCGTTTGCAGATGTCTACGTATCGTAGCAATAGTGTTCGTATGCTTCTTAAAACTCGATATGGCATCTCATTTCTATGTTTCATGGTAAGATATAATATTCATTGCGAAGTGTCATGTATACCTTGCATACGCTTGAAATGAATGTAAATGCGACACTCCCTTGCTAGGAAATAGCGTTTGCAGATGTCTACGTATCGTAGCAGTGGAGTTCGAATGCTTCTTAAAACGCGATATCGCACCTTATTTCTATGTTTCATGACAAGATATAATATTCATTGCGAAGTGTCATGTATACCTCGTATTCACTTCAAACGAATGTAAATGCAATACTTCCTTGCTAGGAAATAGCGCTTGCAGATGTCTACGTATCGTAGCAATAGAGTTCGAATGCTTCTTAAAACTCGATATCGCATCTCATTTCTATGTTTCATGGTAATATATAATATTCATTGTGAAGAGTCATGTATACCTTGCATACGCTTGAAATGAATGCAATTGCGACTCTCTCTTTCTAGGAAATAGCGTTTGCAGATGTCTACGTATCGTAGCAGTGGAGTTCGAATGCTTCTTAAAACGCGATATCGCATCTCATTACTATGTTTCATGACAAGATATAATATTCATTGCGAAGTGTCATGATTACCTCGTATTCACTTCAAGTGAATGTAAATGCGACACTTCCGTTCTAGGAAATAGCGTTTGCAGATATCTGCGTATCGTAGCAATAGAGTTCTAGTGCTTCTTAAAACGCGATATCGCATCTCATTTCTATGTTTCATGATAAGATACAATATTCATTGCGAAGTGTCATGTATACCTCGTATTCACTTCACAAGAATGTAAATGCGACACTTCCTGTCTAGGAAATAGCGTTTGCAGCTGTCTACGTATCGTAGCAATAGAGTTCGAATGCTTCCTAAAACGCGATATCGCATCTCATTCCTATGTTTCATGATAAGATTTAATATTCATTGCGAAGTATCTTGATTACCTCATATACACTTCAAAAGAATGTAAATGCGATTCTTCCTTGCTAGGAAATAGCGTTTGCAGATGACTACGTATCGTAGCAAGAGAGATCTAATGCTTCTTAAACCGCGATATCGCGTCTCATTTCTATGTTTCATGATAAGATATAATATTCATTGCGAAGTGTCATGTATACCTCGTATTCACTTCAAATGAATGTAAATGCGACACTTCCTTTCTAGGAAATTACGTTTCCAGATGTCTACGTATCGAAGCAATAGAGTTCCAATGCTTCTTAAACCGCGATATCGCATCTCATTTCTATGTTTCATGATAAGATACAATATTCATTGCGAAGTGTCATGTATACCTCGTATTCACTTCACAAGAATGTAAATGCGACACTTCCTTTCTAGGAAATAGCGTTTGCAGATGTCTACGTATCGATGCAATAGAGTTCTAATGCATCTTAGAACGAGATATCGCATGATCGTCTCTGTGTTTCATGATAAGATATAATATTCATTGCGAAGTTTCATGTATACCTCGTATTCACTTCAAATGAATGTAAATGCGACACTTCCTTCCTAGGAAATTACGTTTCCAGATGTCTACGTATCGAAGCAATAGAGTTGTAATGCTTCCTAAAACGCGATATCTCATCTCATTTGCATGTTTGATGATAAGCTGTAATATTCATTGCGAAGTGTTATATATTCCTCGTCTACACTTTAAAAGAATGTAAATGCGACACTTCCTTTCTAGGAAATTACGTTTCCAGATGTCTACGTATCGAAGCAATAGAGTTCTAATGCTTCTTAAAATGCGATATCGCATCTCATTTCTATGTTTCATGATAAGATGTAATATTCATTGCGAAGTGTCATGTACACCTCGCATATACTTCAAATGAATGTCAAGGCGACACTACCTTAATAGGAAATAGCGTTTGCAGATGTCTACGTATCGAAGCAATAGAGTTCTAATGCATCTTATATCGCGATATCGCATCACATATCTATGTTTCATGATAAGATATAATATTCACTTCATGAGAAGTGTTATGTATAACTCGCATACACTTCAAGTGAATGTAAGTGCGACACTTCCTTGCTAGGAAATAGCGTTTGCAGATGTCAACGTATCGTAGCAATAGACTTCTAATGCTTCTCAAAACGCGATATCGCATCTCATTTCTATATTTCATGATAAGATATAATATTCATTGCGAAGTGTCATGTATACCTCGTCTACACTTGAATAGATTGCAAATGCCACACTTCCTTGCGACGGAATAGTGTTTCTAGGTGTCTACGCATCGAAGCAATAGATTTCTAACTCTTTATAATACGCGATATCGCATATCAGTTCTATGTCACATGATAAGATGTAATTTCAATGCAACGCGTTATGTATATCTCCTCTACACTTCAAATTAGTGTAAATGCATCACTTCCTTGCTACGGAATATCGTTTCTATATCTGAAGGTTTAGAAGCAATAGAATTCTAATGCTTCGTAAAACGCGGCTGCGCATCTTACTTCTATATTTCATGGTAAGATGTAATGTTCATAGCATTGCGTTATGTTTATCTGCTTCTGCACATGAATTGAGTGTGAACCCTACACTTTCTTGCCCGGGGATAGCGTTTCTAGTTGTCCTGGTGCCGAAGCATTTAATTTCTCATGCTTCATGCACCGCAATATCGCATTTCATATAAACAGTTCAAAGTATGTTAGAAGGTTGTAAAGCTCTATGCATCGCATTATGCTTATCTGCTTCTGTGCTTCATAATGCTCTGGTATGTGAGAAGGTCCTCAACCATCCTTAACCCCCTAAAGAGAAGTCAAAAGTCCAGCGGCCCTGCGGGTGGGCCATGGGAGCGCGGCGCGCGAGGCGCTACGCAATTTAAATGATCAGGAGGATCCCCTCAGGGACACCAAAGGGGGCGAGAAGAGGAAATCGCCGAAATCCACTGATCGATGGACCCGAACAATACCGAAGCCTACAGCTCACTCCACCAAGGAGCCCCGAGGAGGATCCAGGAGACCCGAGGACCACCAGCGAATTCATGGAACCTTAAGAAGAGAACGTGAGAGCCTATTCGCTAAAGCGTCCCATTTCTTTTGTCGCATATTGTATATTGTATCTTATATCGTGAAGCGAGTTATGATACCCGGTAATTCGCGGCGTGTTGCGTAGTTTCCCGTATCCCTTGTTAGTTAAACCCACGTCGAGACCATAAATAAACATGCCGTGACTTCAGTATCTCGCGACCTGAGTGTGTGTACTTGGCTAGGCGTAGTTGAGAGGAGGAGCATTTCGAAGTTTCAAGGGTTGTTCCGCCCCACTATTCCCGGGGTCGTGTAGTCTATCCCTTTGCTACTTTCTGAACAGCTGGCGCCCAAGAAAAGTTGTACGTGAGGTATAAAAGTACGTTTTATACCTTAAAGCATTTAGATAATAACCCCTTCGAGCTTCCCTGACTTACTATATATAGGTTTCCGTCACAACTAATAGGAACCATCACTTTACATAGATATATAGAACACACATAGTTTTAAACGTAGAACTGAGAGTTTGAGAACTTACTTTGAAACGTTAGTAGTGAGGAATTCCATCGGATTTCATAGAAATTCAGAACTTACTTGCTATGAAACATAGGCAGATAAGGGCCATCGCGTTGCTTAGAACTTTAGAACTTGCTTACTTCAACAAAGATTTCTATTGGCTTCGTCCGTTCTTTTAGAAGAGTTTTTGATATACCACATACTTTTCACGCTTCTGATATCTTTGAAAGTTCGCGAGACGTAATCGTTTAAGTTTTAAAATGATTACTTAGTGTGGATTATTATTTAGTAACTCGCTCATAAACGAGTCTGCATAGGATTTAATCCATAAGTTTTTAAGCCTGGAATTTATGCAGTTATTTGTTATTCACTTATTGCTCAAACGACAAAGATTCTGACCACTTCAAAATGGTTGACTTTCATCAATTTTCTTAAAAATTGAAATACTGCCCATTTGCTTGCATTAAAGACTGTAATTAAAGCTTTCAAAACATTTTACCTCTTATAGATGAAATTGAATGTTTGACTTTTCTAACTCCTGTTTAGACATCTTTCTATTGGAATGTTCAAGTATTTTTCATATTCGTAATTATTGAAAATGTTTTGCTTCGTTCTCTAATTTAATATTTAGAATTTCCTAAGAAATATTTTTTATCGTAGTGAAGTATATAATTGCAATTAGAATTCTTTATGAAATAATAATAACAGGGAGGTATGTATCCATTCTTATAGTTTGGTAAAGAGTATTTAATCTTACTATTTAAAATGAAACATTAAGATTTGTTTACAATATAATGCAATTTAATTAACTTTTGATTTAAGTTCACAATGACAATCCCCCATATTTCAACAATTTTGTTAGCTGTCCTCAGGAATCCGCAGCTCAGTACTTATAAAATGGACGACACAAAGAACAGCCTAACCAAACGTATTCGAACCGATATTTCAATACTAATCTTATCATGTTTAACTTATGCTGCAAACTATTGAAATGCCCTTCGAAAAGTGTTTATTCACAGTGAAGTAAACGGTAAGTATTACGCCTTCCACTACTGTTTACAATACGTATGTTTCATTTACTATCAAAACCGTGAGTATTATCGCCTTTCTTTATTTTTTGTAACCTTCAATGCCTTCTTGTTACAGATCGTTAAACTTGCTTTAAAATGCTCTATCGTATTACGGAAGAATGGACATACCAATTCATTTTAAAAAATGAAGGTAACCTTCATATGTACAACATAACTCCACTTACAAAAAAACTATTTTCATCAACGGATGAGCCCTTTGTACTATGCAATTTTATATTAGCAAAAACTTCTATGAAACTTATAGTTTCGTGGATATCTGAGGTGCTAATTATTACTGCCCCACCCTGTATATTGTTATGGATGTGTCCAACAAGGCAACGATGAACAGAGTTAAATTTAATATTATGATGTTTATTATTTTACTTATAGTATATTCGTTTTTCTGGAATTTTGCCAAAAAACAATGTTCACGATGTCGACAGATGAATATATTTGCCTTAGAATTACAAGAGCCAACAATTTCGAAAGTAGAATATTTCTTTACTTCGCTAACCGAATTGCAAACGTTAAGTAAAGTGCGTGCCTTTCAAAACAGTCAGATGCAAATTACGATACAACGTTTCCAAGAAATGGTACGTGCCACTGTTTTTTAATTTCCGTTTATTTAATCAAAGGAAATTTAATTGAAATATCCGCAAAATTTGAGGACAAAAAGTTATTGTAATTTTACGCAACATATATGATGGTGATAAAGGGTAAGTATACGGAACTGAAAATGGAAAGTAGCGAGCAGAAAAAGAAACTGATGGAGCTACAAAGTAGATTGATACATCCGTCAAATGATGATTCTAGGTTAATAAAATCTGTTAATCAAAGAACTATTGCAAAAATCAAGTATAATTAATATTACTTCTGCTCAAAGGCTATAATAGAATTGGACCGAAATGGGTACAAAACAGGCAATTATATCTATACGTTCTATTCTATGCAAAGGCAAATATTTCAAAGAGAAAAGATGTGTTACTTACAAATTACTTATGTTCCTAGATATCTCACTAATTCAGGCTTTTTGTCTTGCAGAACTAATCATGCATTTAACATGTAAAGGGGTCGAAGAATAGTAAAAGATTTTCATATTTCGTAGCGTAGGCTGACATTTACTAATGGGGAAGCTGTTTCCATAAAAATTATAAGCAAATATGAAAAATGACTAAACTGGGACATTTATTTATTTTGATTCCAAAATAGATACACCGGCACAAAACAAAGATATAAGAACTCGATTTTATTATTTTCTATAAACTAACTCGATAGGGCGATTTTTTCCATAAAGTCGATAATTACTTTGTCATAAAAATATATACACTTATTTTATATATATTTTCTTCAATTTATTGTTACAAATTCATGCAATTGAGGGTTACATTAAATACGATGAGAACATGTTATTTCAAAAATTACACAAGGCGAAGTTAGGCACGCAACAGCATGAATTTTTATTTTATAAGTAATATTTTTTTTATAAATAATATTTTTAGTCTATGATGGATTGAAAGAAATATACACGACTCGCTCAATAACTATAAATATAGGAAAACGACCATCAAAATGTCTATCAATACTCATATGCTGAACATCTACTGACATCTAACGGTTCTAATTTGTATGAAAGCACAGGTTCCCCATTGCCAAATGTGAACCTGCGTCATTGCTGAGGAGATTCATGAATGGTGCAATGGTACGCGTGTCACCATGGTGCTGGTGCTGCGCGATTCGCTTGTCTAGAACGTGCTGGTAACACGTTCTGGCATTTTAGTTAACGAATCCGGTCACAGATGACTACGAATCAGTTGACACTCCTCGGAAGTGGCAATATAGTGCCGGCATGGTGTCGCTACCATCTTGCCGTTTGTTATCTGGGATGCTTTTTAGTGCATTATTCGGAATTGAATTTGAACACATAGCTACTTAATCGCGAATTTGTATGTACATAATTATACATGACTGCATAAAAAGGATATCATATACTTTTATAATCAATGCGATATAAGAATATAAAACGAAGAACTATCCACTCCCATCAGGAGTGAAAACAATGTTTGGTACGCAAAGTTCATTGCAAAATATAATCAAGCAGTTAATATATCATATCACAGCACACAATAAATCACTGAATGTATAATGATATGAATAGTAAGAAAAACATATTTACCTGTTAGATGATTATAAATTCAAATTTAAAAGTCCAAGTCACATTTAATATATTATTGTTTAACAAGGTGATTTAATGTTGTTTCAAATAGGCGTGCAGAACTAGCTCGTACTTCTGTCAATGTAATTTCATTCGAAAAATACAAAGGATAGGAAGAAATATTCTCCAATATATAACATATATAAATCAACGGATGCAAGAGGGAACACTTGATCTCGGTGTAACGAGACCGGGGCGTCATCCTGCAGTAATCGTATTGTCTGTTCCGAGATGGTGTAGAGAGGGAATGTGGAGGGTGAAAAGCATAAAATAACAACAATGTAACTAAAGAGAAAGAGAAAGAAAATATGTGGAAGCATTGCATTTATTAAGAGGAAATCCTAGAAATATCAAACAACAGATTATATACCATACTGTAAGGTACAACGAAATAGACGATATCGTGAGAGAAACTAAAAAAATCGAGAAACTTAAAAAGAAAATAATAATTTAGATTGAGCGCATCAATATCGCTGATCACGGCAAACTTAATGGAAAACGCATAACGATGAATCGGTTAGAGTATAAGATAGATGTTGGTCGCGGTTTGAGTGACCCTGGAAATCCTTTGCCCGCATCAGGGCAGGCAGTAGGATGGTGAAGGGCTTGCCCTCCTGTTGCTTGGATCTATAGAATTCACATTCTTTTGTAGAGTAGAAGCAGATAATTATAATGCTTTTCATAGAAGATTACTACTTACTTAATTCGAAACGTTGAAATGAGATGAGTCATGGCATTGTATGATGCATTAATACTCTATTGTCTCGACATGTAGACACTACGAAGGGCAATCCTGTTGCATGGAGCTGTAGAATTTACATTCTTATGAAGTTTTAAAGCAGATAAGCATAGAGCTATGCATAAGAGATTACAGCATTCTTACTTTGAAACGATAAAATTAGATGCGCCAGCGGATTGCATGGAGAATTCGAGCTCGATTGCTTTAACAGACAGACACTACGGAGCGCCATGCCGTTGCATGGAATTATATAGTTCACATTCTATTGAAGACATCTAACAGTTAAGCATAATGTTATGGATATATGATTACAGATTCTTTGCTTTGAAACGTTGAAATGAGATGCGACATCGCGCTGCATGAAGTATTAGAAATGTCTTGCTTGGACACGTAGAGATCTGGAAACGATATTCTGTTGCAAGTTAGTATAGGATTCACATCCTTCTAAGGTCTAGATGCAGACAAATGTAACATATTGCATAGAACATTGCAATTTACCATGAATCATTGAAATGACTTGCGACATCGCGTTGAATGAAGCAATAGTACTCTATTGCTTCGAAAAGTAGACATCTAAGAACGCAATTCCCTTGCAAGGAAGTGTAGAAATCACAGTCTTTTGACGTGTATATGCAGACAAGCATAACGAGATGTGTAGAGCATTTTTATCTACTTACATACTTCGAACTGTTGATATCAAATGCGATATCGCGTTTTATATAGCATTAGAAATCTATTGCTTCAATACGTGCACATCTAGAAACGCTACCACCTGGCAAGATATTGTAGGATCTTTATAATGTTGACGTGTAGAAGCAGATAAACGTAACGCGTTTCATTGAATATTACATCTCAACATGCGGCATTGAAACGAGATGCGACATCGATCTGAATAAAGTAATAGAACTTTATTGCTTCGACAAGTAGATATCTAAAAACGCTATCCCCCTGCAAGGGAGTGTAGGGTTCACATTCGCTAGAAGTGTTGAAGAGTTAAACGTAACGCGGTGCATTGAATATTACATCTTACAATACACATTGAAATGTGATGCGAGATCGCGATAAATGATGTATTAGAACTCTATTGCTTCGACACATTTACAATTAGAATCGCTATCCTTTTGTCAGGAAATGTGGAAACCACACTTTTGGGGCGCAGAAGCAGATGAGCATAATGATATATATATAGTGCATTAAATTCTACAGACATACTTCGAACTGTTGATATGAAATGCGATATTGCGAAGCATGAAGCATGAGAAATTAAATGCTTCGGCACCTGGACATCTAGAAACGCTATCTCCGGCAAGGAAGTGTAGAGTTCACATTCAATTGATGTGCAGAAGCAGATAAACATAACGCGATACAATGAATATTACATCATATCATGCGGCATTGAAATGAGTAGCGAAATCGAATTGAATGCAGTAAGAGAACTCTATTGCTTCTACGCATAGATACCTAGAAACGCTATCCCGTTGGAAGAAAGTGTGGGATTTATATTCTTTTTGTATGCAGATACACAAAGCGCGTTGCATTGAATACTATATCTTAACGCAGAACAACGAAATGAGATGCGACATCGCACGGAATCAGGTAACAGAACCCTGTTGTTTTTACACATTGACATCTAGAAACGCTATTCTCTTGCGAGGAAGTGCAGCATCACATTGTTTTGCAGTGTAGAAGCAGATAAGAATAGTCTGATTTATAGATCATTAAAATCTACATACATACTTTGAACTCTTGATGTGAAATGCTATATCGCGTTCTATGAAGCATTAGAACTCCTTTGCCTCGATTCGTAGACATCTAGAAACACTGTTCCGTAGCAAGGAAGTAATGCATCCACTTTCATTTGAAGTGTAGACGAGATATACATAACGCGTTGCATTGAGATCACATCTGATCATGTAACATAGACATGAGATGCGATATCGTGTTTTAAGAAGCACCAGAACACTATAGCTTCGATACATAGACATCTGGAAACGCTATTTCCTAGCAAGGAAGTGTGGCGTTTACATACTTATGAAGTGTAGACGAAGAATACATAGCACTTTGCAATGAATATTATATCCTATCATGAAACATAGACATGAGATGCGATATGGCGTTTTAAGAAGCATTAGAAGTCTATTGCTTCGATACGTAGACATCTGGAAACGCTATTTCCTAACAAGAAAGAGTGGCATTTACATTCATTTGAAGTTTAGACGAGATATACATATCACATCGCAATGAATATTATATCTTATCGTGAAACATAGAAAAGAGATGAGATATCGCGTCTTACAAAGCACTAGAACTCTATTGCTTCGATACGTAGCAATCTGGAAACGCTATTTCCAAGCAAGGAAGGGACGCATTTACATTCAATTGAAGTGTAGACGAGGTTTACATAACACTTCGTAATGAATATTATGTCTTGTCATGAAACATAGAAATGAGAAGAGATATCTCGTCTTAAGAAGTATTAGAACTGTATTGCTGCGATACGTAGACTTCCGGAAACGATATTTCCTAGCAGAGATGTGTGGCGTTTACATTCTCTTGAAGTGTAGACGAGGTACACATAACACTTCGCAATGAATATTATGTCTTATCATGAAACATACATATGAAATGTAATATCGCGTTTTAAGAAGCATTAAAACGCTATTGCTTCGATACGTAGACATCTGCAAACGCTATTTCCTAGCAAGGCAATGTCCCATTTTCATTCATTTGAAGTCTTGACGAGGTATACACAACACTTCGCAATGGATATTATATCTTGTCATGAAAGATAGAAATGAGATGCGATATCGTGTTTTAAGATGCATTAGAAATCTATAGATTCGATACGTAGACATTTGGAAATGCTATTTCCTAGCAAGGAAGTGTCGCATTTACAATCTTTTGAAGTGTAGACGAGGTATACATAACACTTCCCAATGAATATCATATATCTTATCATGAATCATAGTATTGAGGTGCGATATCGCGTTTTGAGAAGCATTAGAACCATATTACTTCGATTCATAGACATCTGGAAACGCTACTTCCTAGCAAACAAGTGTGGTACTTACATTGTTTTAGAGTATAGACGAGTTATACATAACACTTCGCAATGAATATGATATCTTATCATGGAACATAGAAATGAGATGCGATATCGCGTTTTAAGAAGCAGTAGAACTCTATTGCTTCGATACGTAGATATCTGGTAGAGCTATTTCCTAGCAAGGAATTGTGACATTTACATTCTTTTGAAGTGTAGATGAGGCATACATAACACTTCGCAATGTATATTGTATCTTGTCATGAAACATGGAATTGTGATGCGATATCTCGTTTAAAGAAGCGTTAGAGCTCTACTGCTTCGATACGTAGACATCTGGAAACGCATTCCCTAGAAAGGATGTGTGGCATTTACATTATTTTTAAGTGTATACGAGGTTTACATAACACTTCGCAATGAATATTATGTGTTATCATGAAGCATAGATATGAGATGCGATATCGCGATTCAAGAAGCATTAGAACTATATTGCTTCGATATGTAGACATCTGGAAACGCATTTCCTAGAAAGGATGTGTGGTATTTACATTCTTTTGAAGTGTGGACGTGGTATACATAAAACTTCGCAATGAATATTATATCTTGTCATGTAACATAGAAATGGGATGTGATGTCGCGTTTTAAGAAGCATTAGAACACTATTGCTTCGATATGTAGACATATGGAAATGCTATTTCCTAGCAAGGAAGCGTGACATTTACATTCTTTCGAAGTATAGACGAGGTATACATAACACTTCGCAATGAAAGTTGTATCTTATCATGAAACATAATACTGAGATTCGATATCGCGATATAAGAAGCATTAGAAATGCATTGCTTCGATACGTAGACATCTCGAAACACATTTCCCAGCAAGGAAGTGTGGAATTTAGATTCTTTTGAACTGTAGACGAGGTACACATAACACTTCGCAATGAATATTATATCTTATGATGAAACATAGAACTGAGATGCGATATCCCGTTTTAAGAAGCATCAGCACACTATCGCTTCAATACGTAGACATTTTGAAACGCTATTTCCTAGCAAGGAAGTGTCGCATTTACATTCTTTTGAAGTGTAGACGAGGCATACATAACACTTCGCAATGAATGTTGTATCTTGTCATGAAACATGGAATTGTGATGCGATATCGCGTTTTAGGAAGCATCAGAACTCTATTGCTTCGATAGGTAGACAACTGGAAACGCATTTCTTAGCAAGGCTGTATGGCATTTATATTCTTTTGAAGTGTAGACGAGGTATAAAAAACAATTCGCAATGAATATTATATCTTATCATGGAACATAGAAATTAGATACTATATCGCGTACTAAGAAGCATTAGAACTATATTGCTTCGATACGTAGGCATCTGTAAATGCATTTACAAGCAAGTAAGTGCGGCACTTACATTCTTTGGAAGTGAAAACGAGGAATATATAACACTTCGCAATGAATATTATATCTTATCATGAAACATAGATCTGAGATGCGATATCGCGTTTTAAGAAGCATCAGAATACTATTGCTTCGATACGTATACATTCTTATGAAGTGTAGATGAGGTATACATAACACTTCGCAATGAATATTATATCTTATCATGAACCTTCGAAATGAAATGCGATATCGCGTTTTTAGAAGCATTAGAACTCTATTGCTTCGACACTTAGACATCTGGAAGCGTTACTTCCTATCGTATCTCAGTTCTATGTTCCATGATAAGATATAATATCATTGCGAAGTGTTATGTATACCTCGTCTACACTTCAAAAGAATGTAAATGCCACACCTCCTTGCAAGGAAATAGCGTTTGCAGATGTCTACGATTCGAAGCAATAGCGTTCTAATGCTTCTTAAAACGCGATATCGCATCTCATCTGTATGTTTCATGATAAGGTATAATATTCATTGCGAAGTGTTATGTATACCGCGTCTACACTTCTAAAGAATGTTAGTGCTCTTTTCCTTTCTAGGAAATAGCGTTTCCAGATGTCTACGTATCGAAGCAAAAGATTTCTAATGCTTCTTAACACGCGATATCGCAATCTCATTTGTATGATTCATGATAAGAAATAATATTCATTGTGAAGTGTTATGTATACCTCGTCGACATTTCAACAGAATGTAATTGCCATACTTCCTTTCTAGGAGAAAGCGTTTGCAGATGTCTACGTATCGAAGCAGTAGAGCTCCAATACTTCTTAGAACGCGATATCGCATCTTATTTCTATATTTTATGGTAAAATATAATATTCACTGCGAAGTGTTATGTATACCTCGTCTACATTTCAGAAGAATGTAAATCGCACACTTCCCTGCTACGAAACAGCGTTTCCAGATATCTATGTGTCGAAGAAATAGAGTTCTAATGCCTCTTCAAACACGATATCGCATCTCACTTCTATGTTTCATGATAGGTTATAATATTGATTGCTGAGTGTTATGTATGCCTCGCCTACACTTCAAAAGAACGTAAGTGTCACACTTCCTTTCTAGGAAATAGCGTTTCAAGATGTCTACGTATCGAAGTAATAGAGTTCTAATGCTTCTTAAAATGCGACATCGCATCCCATTTCTATGTCTCATGTTAATATATTATAATCATTGCGAAGTGTTATGTACACGTCGTCTACACGTGAAAAGAATGTAAATGCGACACTTCCATGCTAGGAAATAGCGTCTCCAGATATCTGTGTATCGAAGAAATAGTGTTCTAATGCCTCTTAAAACGCAATATCGCATCTCAATTCTACGTTTCATGATAGGTTATAATATTGATTGCTAAGTGTTATGTATACCTCGTCTACATTCCAAAAGAATGTAAATGCTACACTTCCTTGCTAGGTAATAGCGTTTCCAGATGTCTACGTATCGAGCAATGGAATTCTAATGCTTCATAAAACACGATATTGCATCTCACTTCTAAGTTTCATGATGAGATACAATATTCATTGCGAAGTGTTACGTATACCTCGTCTGCATTTCAAAAGAATGTAAATGCCACACATCCTTGCTAGGAAATGCGTTTCCAGATGTACAACAATCGAAGCAATAGAGTTCTAATGCTTCGTAACACGCGATATCGCATCTCATTTCTATGTTACATTATAAGAAATAATATTCATTGCGAAGTGTTATGTGTACCTCGTCTGCACTTCAAAAGAATGTAAATGCCACACTTCCTCGCTAGGCAATAGCGTTTCCAGATGTCTACGTATCGAAGCAATGGAGTTCTAAAGCTTCTGAAGGCGCGATATCGCATGTCATTTCTATGTTTCAAGATAAGGTATAATATTCATTGCGAAGTGTTATGTGTACCTCGTCTACACTTCAAAAGAATGTAAATGCCACACTTTCTCGCTAGGCAATAGCGTTTCCAGATGTCTACGTATCGAAGTAACAGAGTTCAAATGCTTCTTAAAACGCGATATCACATCTCATTTCTATGCTTCATGATAAGATATAATATTCATTGCGAAGTGTCATGTGTACCTCGTCTACACTTCAAAGGACTGTAAATGCCATACTTCCTTGATACAGAATAGCGTTCCTGGACGTCTACGTGTTGAAGCAATAGAGTTCTAATGTTACTTAAATCGCGATATCGCATCCCATTTCTATGTTTCATGATAACATGTAATATCAATACGTCGCGTTATGTATTTCTCGTAAGCATTTCAAAAGAATGTAAAGCCCACACTTTCTTGCATCGGGGCAGCGTTTCTAGATGTGTATCGCATCATTTCTGTGCTTCATGATAAGATGTAAAATCATGGCAACGCATTATGTATATCTCGTCTACACAACAAAAGAATGTAAATGCCACACTTTCTTGCAACGGAATAGCGTTCCGATATGTCTACGTATCGGAGCAATACAGTTCTATTTCTTCATAAAACACGATATGGTATCTCATTTCTATGTCTCATGGTAAGATGTAATATTCAATGCAACGTGTTATGTATATCTCGCCTACACTTCGCAAGAATGTGAATCTCACACTTCGTGTCTAGGGAATAGCGTTTCTAGATGTCTACATATCGCAGTAATATATATATTTACGAAATTACTTAAAACGTCTTATTCTCAAAAATAGCCTTTTCGTCACAAACGTGTAATAAATGAAGTCTTCGGAGATCCCACGTTTTATTGGTTCAGTCGGTCGAACCACGTTCCCCCGGTTGAAAGACGGTGTCGATCAATCTAGATCGGATTGATCTGAATATCGCCGCGACGTCGATGGTTCACACTGTCGCCTCGGATGTGGGCAACTTCGCTAGCTGCTTGACGTTGCGTTTGTAGACCTCGTGGCTGGTCCGTACGGTGACCGCGCGGATGATCTTATCTGGACCTGGGTGCACCTCTTCGTTTCGACCGCGGTGCCACTGCAAAGGCGGAAGGTAGTCATCCCTTAAGACTACGAGGGATCCTTTCTTGATCTCGTGGTAGCCCTTTGTCCATTTTTTTTGCTCGTTCAGATGGTGGATAGTCCTGCTGAACGTTCTGGATGTGTGGCCAGTGTGACAATCGGTGACGAGGAGTATCGCTGAAATCAGTCTCGGGCAAACTCGTTAACGACGTGCCGATCAGGAAGTGGGCCGGAGTTAGAGCTGATGGACCATTAGGATCGGATGATAATGAAGTAAGCGGGCAGGAGTTTAGGATCGCTTCGATTTCGATCGCGAACGTGTTGAACTGTACGAACGTAAACAGTTCTTCCTCTACGACTCGTTTGACGTGGTGTTTGAAGGATTTGACAGCTGCCTCCCCAAGGCCGCCGAAATTGGGAGAAAGAGCTGGCATGAAATGCCACGATATTTCCTTGCCCGTGAGGAAGTGTGTTACCTTATCGTCCGTTTGCAGTTTTTGGTACAGTGCGCTTAATTCGTTATTCACTCCAACGAAATTTTGTCCCGTTGTCGGAATGAATGTTCCGACAGATGCTCCTACGACCGATGAAGCGTTTCAATGCCGCGATGATCGCTACGGTAGTCATGTCACCGACGACCTCAAGATGGACCGCTCTCGTTGCAAAGCACTCAAACACTGCTACATAGATTTTTACTCGCGCACAATGTCGGAAACGTTTTTCCTTGATATAAAAAGGACCGCAATAATCTGTTCTGCAGTTATAAAAGGGTTGGCATTCGGATTCGCGTGCCGCAGGTAGAGTGCCCATTACGTAATTCACGGCCGGTGGTTTTACGCGGAAGCACCTGATGGACTTTTTACCATCAATGGGCCAACACCTCTGCTTTAGTGTCGCCAGCGTGGTATTGATAACCGAATGATGTCCATCTAAATGCGTGTGACGAATGATCAGATCGGTGATGTGATGTTATTTCGGAAGCAGATTCGGATGTTTCTGTCCGAAGGGAATGTTTGCGTTTTGTAGTCGACCGCCTACCCGTAGAATTCCCGTTTCGTGTAAGAATGGCTACAGCGAGAGCCGGTTACCCTTTGGATGCAGCTCTGTACCGTTCTTCAAATTTCGGATCTCTTTTTCGAACGCGGAGGCCTGCACGAGCTTCAAGATCCGATCATTAGCGTCGTGGACCTCTCGTACGGTTAGAGGTCCTGCGTTACAATGATTCTTGCGAAATCGGAGGCAATACGCGACGATCCTCCTCAATTTCGCGATGTCTGAATAGCGGCCGAGAATTTCGTTGCTACGGATGGTCGTTGCCAAGCATGTATGGGCACGAATATCGGGTATTTCCGAAACGAGGTTGAACGTAGATTTCGGCCAATCCCTGTTATCGTCGGCAAACCACGATGGTCCATGACGCCAGATGGAGGGCTTCAAGAATTCCGCCAGTATTTGTCCTCTCTATATGAGGTCCGCTGGATTGTCGTTTGACCTGACGTGCCGCTATCGGTCTTCGCTTGAATTTCGGCCACTCTATTTGCCACGAATGTCCTTAGCGTGGCTGGTTCGCGTTGCAGCCAATTTAAAACTATCGTGGAATCCGTCCAGAAGTTAATCGAGTCGAATCGGCGTGCATTACTATCTCGGACGTTAGAAAATAATGACGCCAGTAGCACCGCCCCGCAAAGTTCGAGACGTGCGAGGCTGACAACTTTTACTAGTGCGAACCGAAATTTCGCGCATAATAGTCCCGTTTTAATTCGTCCGCGATTGTGGACTGACCGTACATACACGCACGCTCCGTATGCTCGTTCGCTCGCGTCGCAGAAACCGTGTAATTCCACTCCTCGCACCTTCTATTGGCATACGTGTCACTCGAAGAATGTTTCGTTATGTAACTGGAATTCCTTCACGTACGTGGACCATTCTGTATGAAGGATTGTTGGTAGCGATTCGTCCCAGACCAATTGTAGTTTCCATAGGTGTTGCATAAATATTTTTCCCGTTATTATTACTGGCGCCAGTAAACCTAACGGGTCGAATATTTTTGCTATGGTGGATAAGATCGTGCGTTTGGTGATCCTCGTATCGATGTTTGGATCCACGGAATAGATGATTCGGTTGTTCTGCGCGTGCCACGAGACGCCGAGAGTTTTCATGGTGGCGTCTCCAAAATACTTTGGGTGAATTTCGCTTTCCGGAAATTTCGCCGTCCTGCTAAAAGTTTCGTTTCGTTCGAGACCCATTGTTGAATGTGGATGCTGCCGCGGTTAAGTAGCTTGATTACCTGGTCCCGTAGTTGTCTAGCGTCTTCGTAATTATCTGTGCTGTCGACGTATAGATCTCGCTGGAGTACGGTCGATGCGAAAGGAGCATTCACTTTTTCGTCGTCCGCTAGCTGATGAATGCACCTGATGGCGAAGAAAGGGGTTGAAGGTAGTCCGAACGTGACCGTGTTCAGCTCGTACGTTTTCACCTTTCCGTTGTTACCTTGCCATAATATCGGCTGGTATCGGCGGTCTTCCGATTTTACGAGGAAATACCGATACATCTTCCCTATGTCTTCGGTTAAGACATAGGTGTGTTGACGGAACCTTATGAGAAGAGCGAATATGTCGTCCTGTATCATTGGTCCTGCCAAAAGCGTGCCGTTCAATGACAGTCCACTGCTCAATCTTGCAGATCCATCGAAGACGACACGAACCTTCGTTGTTGAGCTGGACAGTTTGATGACGGCATGGTGGGTGTGGTAGAAGCCATCCGAATCGCGTGGTTCTACCTGGCTCATGTGTTCCATCTCGAGATACTCCTCGATGACGGCAGAGTATTCTCGTTTCAGCTCTGGATCTTTCATGAATTTTCGTTCGAGCGAAAGAAGACGGCTGAAGGCGCGCGACCGAGTTTCGCCTAACTGCATCTTCTTTTCATTGAACGGCAGTGCGACAATGTAACGACCGGTTCGTGTCCATTTAACGTGGTCGTGAAAATGCTGCTCGCATTCCTGATCCGCGGAAAATAGGTATTGTACGTGTGGATCCTCTTCTAGCTCCCAGAATTTTTGAAGTTCGAAATTCAGGGTTGTAACGAATGTTTGATGTTTTCTCCACGACGCCGATGTGGAGACGCTCCCCCCGATGATCCATCCAAATTGCGTCTTTTGGAGAAATAATTTAGGATCGTTGCGAGGAGAAAGTTTGTACTGGCCGATGCTAAGGGACGATAAAGCGGGACCGGTGCCGATTAACATATCCACATTTGCCGGTCGATGAAATTGTGGATCTGCTAGTTTTACGTTTGCCGGAATCGGAGTCTTCGCCTGATCGATTTGCTCTTCCGGTATCGGTCCAGCGATTCGCGGTATCGTAAAGAATGTGAGCTTCCGCGCGAAGTCTAATAACCGCGATTTGATCGTCGTTGAGGCAATTTATTCGCGAACTCGTGTAATTGGTTCAACGCTTCGATAGCTGTCTTGTTATTTTTCGTGGGAAGTCCAAGCTTCATTGCCAGGTCGTCTGTAATGAAGTTTGCACTCGAACAGGTGACGCTCAACGTTCTACACTCGATTGGCTTCTGGTCGCGATCGCTACCGCGGACGATCGCGGTGGCCATCAGCTCCGTTGTGCGACTGGTGATGACTAAGACCGTGAAACTTGGTACGAGCTTTTCGAATTTCCGTTGCAGTCATGCATTTTCCGGTTGGTGGTCCTCGTGCAGCTTCGCATGGTGTTGTTGGTTGCAGACACGTCATCCTCTGGCTCTGCAACGTATACAGTTCAATAGAATGTAAATGCCACACTTCCTTACTACGGAACAGCGTTTCTAGATGTTTACATATCGGAGCAATGGAGTTCTAATGCCTCATAGAAAGCTATATCGCTTGTTAATTCTATATCTCATGGTAAGATGTAATCTTCAATGCAAAGCGTTTTGTATATCTCGTCTACACTTCAAAAGAATATAAATCCCACACTTCCATGCTACGGAATAGAGTTTCTAGACGTCTGCGTATCGAAGGAATCGATTTCTAATACTTCATAGAGCGCGATATTGCATTTCATTCCTAGGTCTGACGATAAGATGTAATATTCAATGCAAAGCGTAACGTATATCTCGTCTACACTTCAAAAGAATGTAAGTACCACACTTCCTTGCAACGGAATGGCGCTTCTAGATGACTACGCATCGAAGCAATAGAGTTCTAATGCATCATAAAACGGGATATCGCGTCTCATTTCTATGACTCATGATAAGATGTAATATCAAAGCATCGCGTTATGGGTATCTCGTCCACACTTCAAAAGAAAGTAAATGTCATATTACCATTCTACAGAATAGCGCTTCTAGATGTCAGCGAATTATAAGCAGTAGAGTTCCAATTCTTCGTAAAACGCGAAATCGCGTCCCATTTCTATGGTTCATGATAACATGAAAATCAATGCAACGCGTTATGTATATCTCGGAAACACATCAGAGGAATGTAAGGCCCACACTTCGTTGCTATGCAACAGCGTTTCTAGATGTCTACATATCGAAGCAATAGAGTTCTAGTGCCTCATAATACGCGATATCGTATTTCATTTCTATGTATCATGATATGATGTAATTCAATGCAACGAGTTATGTATATTGCGACAATTCTTCAAGGGAATGCAAATCCTTCCCTTCCGTGCGAGGGAATAGCGTTTCTAGATGTCTATGCATCGAAGCGAAAGAGTTCTAGTGCTTCATAGAACGCTATATCGCATCTCATTTTTATGTTTCATGATAAGATGTAATATTCAAAGCTACGCGTTATGTATACCTCATCTACACTTCAATATAATGTAAATGCCACACTTCCATGCTACGGAATAGCTTTTCTACATGATTATGCAACAAAACAGTACAGTTCTAAATCTTCGTAGAATGCGATATCGCATCTCAGTCCTATGCTTCATGACAAGATGTAAATCATTGCAACGCGTTATGTATGTCTCGTCAATACTTCAAGAGAATGTAAATGCCACTCTTCCATGTTAGGGAATAGCGTTTCCATATGTCTACGTTTCGAAGCAATAGTGATCTAATGCCTCATAAAACGTGATATCGCACCACACATCAATGTCTCATGATAAGATGTCATATCAATGCAGCGTGTTATGTATACCTCGTCAAGGCATCAAGAGAATATAAATCCCACACATTCTTATGACAGAATAGCGTTTCTAGATGTCTTCGTATCGAAGCAATAGAGTTCTAGCACTTTATAGAACGCGATATGGCATCTCATTCCTATGTTTCACGATAAGATGTAATATCAATGCAGCGCGTTATGTACATCTTGCCAACACGTCAAGAGATTGTAAATCCCACTCATTCTTGCAAAGAATGGCGTTTCTAGATGTCTATGAATCGAAGCAATAGAGTTTTATTGCTTTATAGAACGCGATATCGCATCTCATTTCTATGCCTCACGATAAGATGTAATACACAATGCAACGCGTTATGTATATCTCGTCAGCAAGCCAAAAGAATGTACATCCCACACTTCCTTGCGACGTAATAGCGTTTCTCGATGTATGCGTATCGATGCAATAGAGTTCTATCCCTTTATAAAACGCGATGTTGCATCTCATTTCAATGTCTCATGATAAGATGTAATACTCAATGCAGCGCGTTATGTATATCCCATCGATACTTCAAAAGAATATAATGCAACTCTTCCTTGCTACAGAATAGCGTTTCTATATGTCTACGTATCGAAGCTATAGAGTCCTAATGCTTCAGAAAACGCGTTGTCGCATCTCATTCGTATGTCTCATGATAATGTGTAATATTCAATGCAACTCGTTGTGTATATCTCGTCTACAGTTCAAAAGATTGTAAATCCCACACTTCTATGCTACAGAACAACGTTTCTAGATGTCTACGTATCGAAGCTGCAGAGTTCTAATGCTTCGTAAAGCGCAATATCGCATTTCATTTTTGTGTCTCATGATAAGATGTAATATCAATGCAGCTCGTTATGTGTATCTCGTAAACACGTCAAAGGAATGTAAAGCCCACTCTTCCTTGCAATGAAATAGCGCTTCTAGGTGTCTACGTAGAGAAGCAATAGATTCCTAATTCTTCAAAAAACGCGATATCTCTTCTCATTTCTGTGTCTCATGATAAGTTATAACATTCAATAAAATGCGTTATGTATATTCCGCTTATACTTCAAAAGAATGTAAATGCCACACTTCCTTGAAATTACACAAGGCGAAGTTAGGGACGTAACAGCATGAATTTGTATTTTGTAAGTAATATTGTTCTTATAAATTATATTTTTAGTTTATGACGGGTTGAAAGAAATATATACGACTCCCTCAATAACTGTACATATACAACAACGACTATCAAAATATATATCAATACTCATATGTTGTACATCTACTGACATCTAACGGTTCTAATTTGTATGAAAGCAGAGGTTCCCCATTACCAAATGTGACCCTACGTCATTGCTGAAAAGATTCGTGAATGGAGCGATGACACGCGTGTCACGATAGTGCTGGTGCTGCGTGATTCACGCAGCGTGTTATGCTTGTTTAGAAAGTGCTGGTAAAATCTGACATTTTAGCTAACGAATCCGGCCATAGATGGCTACGGATCAGCTGACACTCCTCGGAAGTGGCAATATAGTGCCGGTATGGTGTCGCCGCCATCTTGTTCTTTGTTATCTGGGATGCTTTTTAGAGCATTATTCGGAATTGAATTTCAACATATAGCTACTTAATCGCGAATTTGTATGTACATAATTATACGTGACTGCATAAATACAATATTATATACTTTTATAACCAATGCGATATAAGAATATAAAACGAAGGATTATCCACTCTTATAAGGAGTAAAAGCAGTGTTTGGTATGCAAGGTTCGTTGTAGAATATAATCAAGCAGTTAATATATCAAATCACAGCACATAATAAATCACTGAAAGTATAATGATATGAATAGTAAGAAAAACATATTTATTTGTTAGCTGTTTATAAATTCAAATTTAAAAGTCCAATTCACATTTAATATATTATTGTTTAACAAGGTGGTTTAATGTTGTTTCAAATAGGCTTGGAGAACTAGCTGGTACTTCTGCCAATGTAATTTCATTTCTGCTGGATACAGTAAAAACATATTTGCAATCTAAGCAAGGTTTCGTTAGATCTGGTGGATTTTCGAAATTTTAGAAATAAATGATGGCAGTAGTAGTTGGTTCAGCGCCAGGTGATAAACATATACAACAAGCAAATCAACGTAAACGGATTTAAAATGTTCAAGATTATATAAATTAGACTGTTACACTTTTATAATCCATGTAGCGTTCCTGTTCTTTGTAACTTACAAAGAGTCTTAAGAATGTAACGCAATGTAAAGAAGTTTGGAAACAAAGAAAGCAGGCCTTAATCTCAGATAAAGGAACATTGGATCTGTTGTGTATCGTGGTTACCGGCGTGTTGTGTTAAGGGATATGTCATTCGGTTTTAAATTTCTAAACGAGAACAATTCAAATAAATCTGGAGTCGACACATTGGAAGAAAAATTCTTCCAGTGAAAGATACTGTATGCAGTGCAAGAGCAGCTTCACATCTCCTTAATATTCTACAGAAAATCTTATGCTATTTTACTCGATTTACAAAAATGGAAGCAATGAAACATATTATGTGATATTTCTGCAACTGCTACCATATACACACGTGCGCGCGCTCATACAGAAACGCGCGCGGGCGCGCGCACACACACACGCGACCATACGAAATCCATCAAGATTAAAGATACTGTGTATGTATTGGAGGATGCGTACAATAAGGAAAGACTATTACATGGATAAATTGTAGAATTCCATTTGTATTTGATAATTAGATTAGAAACATTTATATGCTTTTATCGGATATTTAAATACACCAAAATTGCAGCACGCAGGTGTGTATATATCACTTTGCGATCTCATTTTATTTTGGCAGTTATACTTATATATAAGCATCCATTCAGGCATAAAGCTTGTTAATCTATCAACTAGAAAATAATTATAAAACATTAGACTTTTTCCAGGTATTGGTCTATTTCATCATTTTCGGAACTTGTGAAGTATCTAGAACTATAACAACAAAGTACTTTATATCTTTGCTCATTGTTTGAAAAAAAAAAATATGAATAACTATGTTCATTTTATTATAAATGTATGAGTAAAGATCAATCTACGTAATTAAATATTTTCAAACGTAATTTGTTTAGTTTTTATCATTTAACGTTACGAAATATATTAGAAAAATATATAAAAATATATTTTAGTTTAGTTTTTTTAATATTTAAAATATTTTATATTATCATATTAAACCTGTACAAAAAATAACAAAATTTTTATAAGTAGGAATGATTTTTCCTTAATTAGTTAATGTGTCGGTTTCTTTTAAGAAGACGGTATTCAATTTTTCAAAGTAAGTTTCGACTTTAAATTGGCCGTTAATATCTCTTATTTCATTGCTTTTCGTAGATCGCCGCTAATTTTCAACTTTTCCATCACAACTTTGCCGATGCAAGTATTAATTCTCCGAAAGATATATAATATTATATTCCTAGTAAACTTATTTTTCATTTCTAATTAATTTGAACGTAAAAAATATATTTCTTTCATGAGAAAGCATTGCGGAAAAATTTGGAAAATCCATTGTTAATGTTGTACCTAGTGGTTGACTAGGTTCTCCTCTTCCTGCCGCACCTTTTTACCATTTTTAAGATCCAAGAACCGTGTACCGGCTTCGTCACCTTTAAAATTTACGAAATTTACATATTGTAAATTTTTGCAAATGTAATATTAATTAACTTCTGAATTATGGTTGTTTGGGCAATAAATTAGACTGATCTATGACGTGCTGTAATGTGCGAAAACCAATAAATTTCTTTTAACATAATGAACAATAGATAATATTTGAGCTTACAGTTTTGTTAACGAACAGCCCATCACCACAATGGGGACTCCTCCAATTCAGTGATCCGACTTTACCAGAACCTGTATTCTACTTTTAAGCCTCTTACATACATATATGTACTATATCCGGACTAATGTATTGCTGTATATGAGAATTCATAAATCCAAGTTACACACATTAAGCCGCATGCTCCTCGCAACGATCCGTTAATCCCCCACTCGCTGGACCGTATGCTTTGATGATTTTTCAAGTAAATATTTCAAATTAGTATAAATATTAATACATATTTTATATTTTAGTTATTTCTAAATACAATATCTCCTTATGATACTCCATTACATCTGAAACCCTATCTAATTTCATATCATTTCATGATGTTTTAATTAAATATTTGAAAATGGTTTATATAGTTACACTTATCATATATTTTAATTACGTAGAACTAGATCATCTCTTCTAGATAAAAATAAATATCTATATATTATATAAGTCGATCATTTATTTGCATCGTTCGAGTTCGCTTTCTTTCCATCGAGGCTTACAAATCCCTCTTCGTTATTCTTGTAATTCGTACTTTAGAAGTTATGTAGTACGTATTGATGGTCCAACGCTGCAAATATCTCAAACACTTCTGCTATACTCAACTTAGCGTATATGCAACCTCCTATCAACATTATGTCTATTTTTTATTTGTTTCGGTTCTTAAAGTATGTATAGCCTTCTTTCGGATTGGTCGCGATTAGATCGTTTCTTAGAGCCATTTTGATGATCTTTTCCTCTCTATGATTGCTCGTCTTACTACCCCAGATTACCGATTTTTCGTTCAGGTCACCCTCGATTATTATTCTGCTTGCTTTCTCTCCCTTTTCTACGTTATCCTCAGCTTTGTTTATATATTCTTCGATTTCTTTCCGTTCCTGTTAAGCGAGAAGTAGCAGCTTATAGCTTTTGTTCCTTCGACCATTGCATGAACGATTCCGGTCGAGGAATATGTGGTGCCATATGTGAAACATTTTCGATTAACACCGGTTATCCATATCGCAGCGTCACCGTTCTCGTCTCGCAGTCAGTATTCTTCCATCTTGTGTGCTTCCAATATTATTACCACGTCTGTCTCTTGAATCATTCGCATTTGCTGCATGATATTTCGCGAGATTCGGCATCTGTTCAGATAGATTTGTAGGACTTTCAATTCCATATTCGTTTCTCGTTCTTCTCTATCAACGCCTTTCTGTAGGCCGGACAGTTAAAACTCCGGTAACGTGTCTGATGTACGGATTCCTTCTTCCTGCCTCGCTGCAGATGATACATTTCGGTTTATTCGCGATGCAACCGATCATCGTATAAATCTGAGATGCGCATCTTCTGCAGATTCCCTTATTATCTTTGACTTCTTCGGAATTTCTGCCGATATGTCCCAGTTTATGGCATTTGAAGTATCTCTCTATTCTCGGTATCACTTTGCAGAGACAAGGTGTTAATGGTATTCTGAGTCGTTTGACCTTTTCCAGCTCTTTACTATATTCCTGTCCAAATTCAGCTAACGCGACTCGATTGACTCTCTACGTTTGTTTTAACAACTTGACGTTTATACCGCTATCCTTTCCTTCGATTATTTTCAATGTTCGTCTTATGTAATCATTAATTTCTTCTCTGGTCACCTAACGGGTATATGTCCCTTAGTTGGAGCATTATACTCCCACTCGTACGTTTTTCTTCGAATTCTTCTTCTAGAGTTCCTTTTATCTCCTTTATTATGTTCTCTATACCTGTTTTCTTGTTAAATTATAGGATTATATATTCCGCTCTCGATTTTCTTGCATCATCTTTTCATATTTCTGTCGTTTCTCCTGCTTTCCTCATCCCGTTGTTTGTCCTTGAATGCTTACCGTTCCTTTAATTGCTTCAATTTTCCCTGTACCGTTCGCCACTAGTTCGATCAAGTGTTCGATCTCAGTTTTTTTTATATACCTGATGCTTCCCATTAACGTTTTCTAATATGTCATTACCTTCGTCGTATCCTCGCTCATAATATCTATCATTACGTCTGATGTGTGGTTGCCTATTCTTCTATTTCAAAGTAAGGATGTAATTCTTATCGGTAGCATTTCCATTATCCTGCCCTTTCTTTTTGGTTCCCTTACTTCGGCTCCTGATGATTTTCCTTTCGTGCCTGTGTCTTCCGAGGCTTTCTTTTTCTCCTTTATATTTTCGCGAACCAGCAGCACCTTTCAGCAGCATATGCACAGCAGCCTCGCTCATGCCGGTGGTGGGGTTAGGGGAGGCCCCCCCCACACCATCCTACTGCCTGCACTGATGCGGGCAAGGAACGCAGAGCCACTTGAACTGCGACCAGCATCTATCTTATACTCTAACCGATTCGAAGTCGCGTTTTCCATTAAGCTTGCCGGAATCGATGATATTGATTCGTTCAGTCTAAAGTACTATTTTCCTTTTAAGTTTCTCGATATTTTTATTATCTCCCACGATATCGTCTATTTCGTTGTACCTTGCCCGGACGGTATGGTATATAATCTGTTGTTTGATATTTGTAGGATTTCCTCTTAGTAAATGCAATGTTTCCACAGATCTTCTTTTTCTTTCTCTTTAGTTACGTTGTTGTTATTTTATGTTCTCTGTCCTCCACATTTCCTCTCTGCACCATCCCGGACCCGGCGTTGTACGATTACTTGTCTGATTTGTATATGTCACATATTGGAGAATATTTCCGCTTATTCTTTGTATTTTTCGAATTACGTTTTGGTTAGGTGTATATTGGATATGCGTCGAAATGTCTGATTTCCGTACGATTTGTTAGAAAAGTTTTATTCTTTTCGGACTGTTTTTTTTCATTTAGCCGAAGACGTTCCTGTATTCAATGCGGACCCACTCCGATTGAACCCGCAGATTATTATATTATATTACGTGAATAAACGTTCAATCGGAGCGGATCTACCACTCCGTAACTGCGGAAGTCTTACTGCATAGCCTCTTCCCTGGGAATGTTGCGGAGGCTGCTTCCGTCCCGAGATGGAACTGTGATTGTGTTAGAATTAGTTAGGTTACGCTAGGTTAGGTTAGGTTGAAATATGTTTGGGAATGTTTGTAGGTTGCTCGATTATGTTGGGTTAGATTTAAGAAAGTGTAGGTTCGATTTGTTTATGTTCAAGGAAGGTAATGTTAGATTGTGTTAGGTTGAGTTAGATTTGAGTGCAGGCAGGGTAAGTCACATTAGGTGTAACTGAGGTTAGCTTGGTTTAAATTAAGTTTAGAGGAAGTTAGATTAAGTTAAGCCAAGTAAGAGATGGATTACCAATAGCTGGCAATGCCATTGTTCGATAGTTCTTGAATTCCCGACTATTGGCAATACCAGCCCTTATTATATCATAAGTTATCGACCGCAGTCATTACCTACTATCGATATATCGTAAGTTTCCGACCGCAGGCAACACCAATCTTTTATAAGTCTTGAGTTACCTACTATTGGTTGCACCAGCTATATGTGTAAGCATGCGCTATCGGCTGTTGATAACACCAGTCGTCGACAATTTATGGATCATTAAGCACAAGCAGCACTACCCGTCGGTCGATTGTGAGTAACCGACCACCAGCAGCACCATCCATCGGTAACTTATAAGTTATTCTTAATGGGAACATTCAACCGTAGGCATGTATTGACTCGTTTCGCCATCTCTTCAATCTGTGCTGAAACAGAATTGCGAACAGCTTGAGCAGTTTTCACAGAGATGACTCCACCGGTCTGACAACAACGAACGCCACATATAGGTTCTCACAAAACCATTTGCCACACAACTCAGTGCTGAAAGGGTTAATGCTGTTAGCGCTATTTCTTTAACCAGGCATAGAATCCATTGGTATGAAAAATTATGATCTTGTGAATAATATTAAGGTATGCTTACCATATTCAATGAAAGGCACAGATCCTCATATAGTAAATATCAGCCCATCACTAAGTGTAAAAATTAAACGAATATGGTTTCAAACTCGTGTCGATTATATAATATCCAAGTTTGGAATGTTAATGTGTGCTCTTGGAAGGACCGATGAATGATGGCATTGCTGTGAATGCACTCTTGTCAAAGACTGCAGTAACTTATATATATTTCTAATTTCATTGTTAAGAAAAATAATTCTCTCAATTTGAGATTGCCTTACGCACGCGTTGTTTCAGGTATACATATGGCTGCAATAGAGATGTTCGTTGGTTCAGAATAACAAAATTATAGTGGGAAGCTGGAAATAATGTGTGATGCAATGTACGCTTTTATTTTGCAAAGACAGTAAATCTGTTACTAATCAGTCTTTAATCGATGAGGCAATATTAAAAAAACTGAAGGAAAGTCTGATTTTACCCATTATGCGTATAATCCAGGTGTGAATAATTAACTAAAGGTTTCAATTAATATATGAATGTATAATTTATATTTTAGTAAACATATCAATTTATTTTACAGATTATAAATATTATTGATAAGATAACTTGTTGCCTGATTCCTTCCTAGAGAAGAATTTGGAACATATAGATTTGAATAATTATATATGACAATTGAAATGAACGAACAAATTATACAGATAAATCAGAAGAAAAGATCATGCAAATATTAATTGTCATCCAAGCTAATTTGAACAGATAGTTTGTTAACAAAAGTGTAAGCTCAAATACTGTATTGTTCATTATGGTAAAAGAAAATTTATTAGTCCTCGTACATTACAGCTTCTCATAGACCAGTCTGATTAATCGCCCAAGCAACCATAATTCAAGAGTTAATTAACATCACTTTTGCAAAGTTCACAATATGTAAATTTCGTAAATTTTAAAGGTGACAAAGTTGGTACACGGTTTTTGAATCTTAAAAATAGTAAAGAGGTGCGGCAGCGAGAGGACAACCTAGTCAACCACTAGGTACAACATTAGTAATAGAATCCCAAAATTTTCTCGCAATGCTTTCTCATAAAAAAAATACATTTTTTACGTTTCAATTAATTAGAAATGCAAAATAATTTTACTAATAACATAATAATATATATCTTTCAGAGAATTAAAACTTGCATGGACAAAGCTGTAATGGGAAAGCTGAAAATTTGCGGTGTTCTACGAAAAGCAATGAAATTAGAGAAACTAATGGTCAATTTTAAGTCGAAACTTACTTTGAAAAATTAAATACCGTCTTCTTAAAAAGAACCAACATATTAACTAATTAAGGAAAAATTATTCCTACTTCTAAAAATTTTGTTACTTTTTGTAAAATTTTAATATGATAATATAAAATATTAAAAATATTGAAAAAACTAAAGTAAAATATATTTTTATATATTATTGTAATATATTTTGTAACGCTAAATGATAAAAATTAAATAAATTACGTTTGAATATATTTATTTATTATATTATTATTATGTTATTTATTATATTATGTTACTCACATTTAATATTTTCTTTGGAAACAATGAGCAAAGATATAAAGTACTTTGTTATTATAGTTCTGGCTGCTTCACAAGTTCCGAAAATGATAAAATAGACCAAAATCAGCAAAAAGTTTAATGTTTCATCATTATTTTGTAGTTGAAAGATTATCAAGCTTTATGCCTGGATGGATGCTTATATATAAGTATAACTACCAGAATGAAATGAGATTGCAAAGTGATATTCACACACCTGCGTGCTACAATTTTGACTTATTCAAATTTCTGATAAAAGCATATAAATGATTATAACCAAATTATCAATTACAAATGGAATTCTACAGTTTATCCATGTAATAGTCCTTTCTTTTTGTACGCATCCTCCAATACATACACAGTATCTTTAAGCTTGGTGGATTTCGTATGTGCGTGTGCGTTTGTGTGTGTGCGCGCGCGCAGGTGTGTGTGGTAGCAGTTGCAGAAATACCACATAGTAGGTTTCATAGTTTCGATTCTAGTAAATCGAGTAAAATGGCATAAAATTTTTTGTAGAATATCAAGGGGATGTGAAGCTGCTGTTGCACAGCATACAGCATTTTTCACTGGAAGAATTTTTCTTCCAATATGTCGACTCCAAATTTATTTGAATTGTTCTCGTTTAGATAATTAAATCCGAATGACATATCCCTCAACACAGCACGCCGGAAACCACGATACACAACAGATCCAAGGTCCCTTTTTCTGAGATTAAGGCCTGCTTTCTTTGTTTCCAAACTCCTTTACATTGCGTTACATTCTTAAGACTCTTTGTACGTTACAAAGAACCGAAGCGCTACATGCATTATAAAAGTGTAATAGTTTAATTTAAATAATCTTGAACATTTTAAATCCGTTTACATTGCTTTTCTTGTTGTATATGTTTATCACCTGGCGCTGAACCAACTACTACTGCCATCATTTATTTCTAAAATTTCGAAAATCCACCAGATCAAGTGAAACCTTGCTTAGATTGCAAATGTGTTTTTACTGTATCCAGCAGAAATGAAATTACATTGACAGAAGTACCAGCTAGTTCTCCACGCCTATTTGAAACAACATTAAATCACAATGTTAAGCAATAGTGTATTAAATGTAACTTGGACTTTTAAATTTCAATTTATAAGCATCTAACAAATGAATATGTTTTTCTTACTATTCATATCATTATACTTTCAGTGATTTATTATGTACTGTGATTAGATATATTAACTGCTTGATTATATTTTACAACTAACCTTGCTTTCCAGACTTTGTTTTTACTCCCGATGAGAGTGGATAGTTCTTCGTTTTATATTCTTATACCGCATTGATTATAAAAGTATATGATATTGTTTTTATGCAGTCATGTATTATTATGTACATACAAATTCGCGATCAAGTAGCTATGTGTTCAAATTCAAATCCGAATATTGCTCTAGAAAGCATCCCAGATAACAAACGGCATGATGGTGGCGACACCATACCGGCACTATATCGCCACTTCCGTGGAGTGTCAGCTGATCCGTAGCCATCTGTGACCGGATTCGTTAGCTAAAATGCCAGAACGTGTTACCAGTACCTCCTAAACAAGCGTAAAACGCCGTATGAGTCGTGTAGCACCAGAACCATCATGACACGCGTGTCATCGCTCAATTCATGAATCTTCTCTGCAATGACGTTACGTCATATTTGGTAACGGAGAACCTGTGCTTTCATACAAGTTAAAACCGTTAAATGTCAGTAGATGTTCAACATATGAGTATTGATAGACATTTTGAGAGTTGTTTTCCTATATTAATAGTTATTGAGAGAGTCATATATATTTCTTTCAACCCGTCATAAACTAAAAATATTATTTATAAAATAAAATATTCATCCGTTGTCATTGGCGTGCCAATCGCTGGTTGTTTAGGTTCGTAATTTGCATCTGACTCTTTTGAAAGGCACGCACTTTACTTAACGTTTCCAGTGAATCGTTGAGCGGAGAAAATAAATATTCTACTTTTGATATTGTCGGCTCTTGTAATTCTAAGGCAAATTCATTCATCTGCCGACATCGTGAACACTGTTTTTTGGCTAAATTACAGAAAAACAAATATATTATAAGGAATATAAAAATCGTAATATTAAATTTAACTTTGTTCATCGTTGTCTTGTTGGACACATCCATAACAATATACAGTGTGGGGCAGTAATAATTAGCACCTCAGATATCCTCGAAACTATAAGTTTCATAGAAATTTTTGCTGATATAAAATTGCACAGGACAAAGGTCCCATCGTTGATGAAAATAGTTTTTTTGTAAGTGGAGGTATGTTGGACATTTGAAGGTTACCTTCATTTTATAAAATGAATTGGTGTGTTCTTTTTTCCGTAATACGATAGAGCATTTTGAAACGAGTTCAACAACCTGTAACATGAAGTCATTGAAGGTTACAAAAAGTAAACAAAGGTGATAATACTTACAGTTTTTATAGTAAATGCAACATACGTATTGTAAACAGTGGTGGAAGGCGTAACGTTTACCGTTTACTTCACTGTGAATAAACACTTTCCGAAGGGCATTTTAATAGTTTGCAGAATAAGTTAAACATGATAAGATTAGTATTGAAAAATCGGTTCGATTACGTTTGGCTAGGCTGTTCTTTGTGTCGTCCATTTTATAAGTACTGAGCTGCGGATTCCTGAGGACAGCTCACAAAATTGTTGGACTATGGAAGATTATCACTGTGAAATTGAATCAAAAGGTAATTAAATTCCATTAGATTGTAAACAAATCTCAATATTTCATTTTAAATAGTAAGATATAATACTCTTTTCAAAATTACAAGAATGGATACATACCTCTCTGTTATTATTATTTCATAAAGAATTCTAATTGCAATTATATAGTTCACTACGATAAAAAATTATTTATAAGAATTAGATTCATTATGGTACGAAGTCTTCCACGACTTCACGCTTCTTCCAGAATCATACAAGGAGTTCTGAACTTTAGTTACGCTTGGTTACCGACCAGTCAGAGTGGCCCTCCGCTTAGCGGCATTGAGCCACAGTTAGACTAAGGAGAAGATATCCATCGTTTTCCATATCTCTGGATCGGCAAACCAAAGCGGCGGTTTTGGAATCCGATTTGAATGCGCTGTTCCACTACGAATAAACGAACTCGACGCGTGGGAAGGAAGAACTTCCTGCGTTCTCTAGTGCGCGAATACGTGGGTACAAGCAGCTACTCCATCGTCCACCACTGCACTGTCTCATCTCCTGCTGTCTGCCGACCGGAGAGCCATTCCGCATCGGCGCCTCCGTCGCCGATCCGCACCAGAGGTCAGCCGTACAGAGGGACCATACCAGAGGACGATCCTTGCCGACGACGATACCTGGAACGAAGTTAGGAATTAGCGGTTTCTAAGACTTCGAAAGGTAAGTTCCCTTTTTTATATACTCGCGTCCGTGACTTTCACGCAGTGTTCCGCGATCCAAAAAGAACCCCGTCTTCGACCCAAATGTGCGAGCCGAACCGTTCGAGACGGCGTGCTGCTCCGGCATACGGTTAATTTTCCGCGACCCGAGACGTGATACATCATTAAAAGGTAAAATATTTTCAAAACTTTAATTATAGTCTTTAATACAAGCAGTTGGACAGTATTTCAATTTTTGAGAAAATTGATGAAAGTCAATCATTTTCAAATGATCAGACTAAGTGACTAACAAATAACTGCATAAATTTCAGGCTTATGAACATATTGATTAAGTCTCATGCAGATACGTTTATAACCGAGTTACTAAATAATAATCAACACTAAATAATCATCTTAGAACTTAAACGATTACACCTCGCATACATATAAAAATATTGCAAACGTGAAAAGTAAGTGGTTTATCAAGAACTCTTCTAAAAGAACGGACGAAGCCAATAGAAATCTTTGTTGAAGTAAGCAAGTTCTAAAGTTTTAAGCAACGCGATGACCCTTATCTGTCTACGTTACATAGCAAGTAAGTTCTGAAGTTCTACGAAAGCCGATGGAGCTCCTCACTATCAACGTTTCAAAGGAAGTTCTCAAATTCTAAGTTCAACGCTTAAAACTATGTGTGTTCTATATATCTATGTAAAGTGATTGTCCCTATCAGTTTATACGTTCCAGAGTACGTAAGATGCAAAGTTCTATGCAACATGATTTCGCTTCTTATTTCTACGTTTCATAGTAAGCACTTCCCATATCTTCATACAACGCGATGCAGCTTCACAGTCCTGCGTTTCAAAGTGATTCCCAAAGTTCCACGAAAAGGGATGTCGCATCTGAGTGTCTACATGTCAGTGTGAGTAGCTTTGAAGATTCCTTGCAACAAGATGGAGTAAGCAATAAAAAAATATTCTGTGTTACAAGATGGTGCTTCTCAGTTTCACGCTTCAAAGCAAGTATATAATGTTCTAGGCATCGCATTATGCTTACCTGCTTCTACATTTCAGAATAATGTGAATGCTACAATTCCCTCCAATGAAATGGCCCTTCATAGTGTCTACGTTTCAGAGCAATAGAGTTCCTATGCTCCATGCATTGCCATGGCGCATCTCATTTCAACGTTACAAAGTAAGTAAGCAGTAACATTCTATCCATCATATTATGCTTATTTGCTTCTACAATCCAAAGGAATGTGAATTATACAGTTCCGTGAAACGAGAGAGAAAACGTTATTGCTCTGAAAGGTAGATACTACGAAGTGCCATTCTTTTGCATGGAACTGAAGAATTCACATTCTTTTGAAGTATAGAAGCAGAAAATAATACTTCTGCGAGTAGAAGATTACAACTTACTTTCTTCGAACCGTTGCAACGGGATGCGCTTCCGCATTGCAAGGAGCATTAGATATTTATTGCTTTTACACGCAGACGCTATGATGCGCTATCCCGTTGCAAGTAACTATGTTCTTCATATACTTTTGATGTATAGAGGGAGATGAAATCAATGCATTGTATAGAACATTAGAACTTACTAACTTTATAACATTATAATGAGATGTGTCACCGCACTGAATGGAGTGTTAGAACTCTATTGCTTTGACACGTAGGCATAATGATGCGTAATCCAGTTGGAAGGAACTGTGAAGCTCAGATTCGTTTAATGTGTAGAAGCAGATAAGAATGAATCAGTGCATAGAAGATTACAGCTACTGGAGTTTTTACAATGTCTATTCTGCTTAGATTTAGCTATAATATATGGAGAGTGTAAGTATATATACTAACTAGAAATGTTTATTTAAAACATCATGAAATGATACAAAATTATATGGAATTTAATTGTAGTGGAGCAATTGGAGGGCGGATTACCTATTTACTATTGACTAAAGTATATGATGAGTGTGAATATATATGCTAATTTGAAATTTTTACTTTGAATATCATGAAGTGTGATTTCAACAGAGACAATTAATTGTAGAACTGAGAAACACTATCGCGTTGCATGGACGTTTGGAACTCAATTACTTTGAGAAGTGGACACTATGAAGCTCTATACAGTAACATGGAACTATAGAAATAACATACATAGTAGTGTAGAAACTAATAAGCACGATTGTGTTGTGTAGAACCTTACAACTTACTTACTTTGATACGTAGAACTAAGAATTTCCATCGCGTTGCATAGAACATTGGATGTTAATTACATTGACAAGCTATATTACTACTTACTTACGTTGAAACGAGAAGCCATCACGCTACAAGGAACTATAGAATTCACATCACTTTGAAGTCCAGAGGCAGATAAGCATAACGCAATGTATAGAACGTTACAGCTTACATGCATTAAAACGTAAAAAGGAGATGCGCCAACGCATTGCAAGTAGCCACAGAACTTTATTGCCTTGACAACTAGACACTGTGCAGCGCAATCCCCTAGCAAGGAATTGTGGAATTCATATTCTGCTGAAGTGCAGAAGTGGATAAGCATTATGCTATGCATGGAACATTACAACTTACTTGCTTTGTATCGTTGAAAGGAAATGTTGCATGGAGCATTACATGTCAATTACTTTGATAAGTTGAGACTTAGAGAAAATCTTCACATGTCTAGATGCGGTGCCCTCCGTGGCATACTGAACACTCTTGGGTTCTTATGGTTGTCCTGCTTGTTCCGCTTTCGGTGTAATCGTCATCAGAATGTCATCTGATTTCTCGTAGTACGTTGATTCGTGGAACGTGAATGGTCCGATAGTCTCCCGTCGACCCGAATTGCGGTTGAGCTTGCTCTTGCGTTCATCTCTGGTACACAGTTGGCCAGTTTCTCCAAAAACTCTAGAAGATCCGTGTAAGGCGGCACCTTGTTGTCTTTACTATGAGTTCCCATTGGAATAACGTATTAGCATTTATCTTTGCTCGAAAGATGGAAAGCAGAAGTGTTCAATTGCGAGATATTTTCCTTGGAATTTTTCAATGCGCGAAGTAGTTGGTTGACGTTGTCGACGATATTGCCTAGTGTTTCTACAATGTTCCTTGGCGGTTTAAGAATATTCCAGATTGCATCACAATATTTAGAGGCAGCCCGACTTATACAGTCGTATTTACCTTTCAATAACTCAATCGCGTCGAGTTATGATATCGAATCGGCGCGAGTTATGATAGAGAAGTAGTCGTTCTGAATTTTGTAAAGACGTGACGTTTCGGTTTCGTCTTATTCTTCGAGGTCAAATTGGATGCCATCGAATCGTTTCCACGTTTCAGTTAACGCGTAAAGATGGGTTTGTAGTAAACGTATATCCGGTTGTTCTGATGTTTTGCATGTGTTAAGAAGTCGCGTGAAGGTAGTGAATAGACCGAATGTGGTACCACGTTTACGCCGCAGTGAACTGAGAATAATTTCATGAGAAATGGACTGAGCTTATTCGAGCGATCGGGTTGTCATCGTGGAACATGGATAAGAAAGGAATGGACGAATAAACGAGTCTACCTTTTCAATGTGAAGATAACAGGTATGTTAAGGTCTGCCATGATGTCTGGATCCCCTGGTATGTCCGACTTGTTGCTGCTGAGAATCTGAATTTGTCCTGGAGCGTTGGCTTGATCACTGGCATGATTCATGGGCAACTGAATGTTGATTGATTGACACACATTGATTGACAGCTAGGCGTAACGCTACGTATAGAGGAGTACAACTTAATTACATCGAAGCGTTGAAATGAGATGCGCCATCGCATTGCATGTAGCATTAGAAATCTACTGCATTGACGCACAGACACTATGAAGTATCATCTCCTTGCAAGAAACTGTGGAATTTACATTCTTTTGAAGCGTAGAAGCAGACAAACATAATCCTGAGCATAGAAAGTTACATCTTACATCGAAATGATGAAATGTGATGCGCCATCGCATTGCATGCAGCAGTAGAACTCTGCTGCTATAATACGTGAACACTATAATGCCGCAACCCGATGCATGGAACTATAGCATTCACATTCGTTAGAAGTGTATGAGCAGATGAGCATAATGATATGCTTAGAAGATTACAGGTTACATACTTTGAAACGTTGAAATGAGATGTATTATCGCGTTGCGTGGAGCATTAAAACTTCATGGTTTTCACACGCAGATACTGTGAAGAACCATCCCATTTCAAGGAACTGCAGAGTTTACATTCCTTTAATGTGTAGTAGCAGGCAAGCATAATGTTATTGAAGGATAATGAAATAATCTTAATTTAAAAGTTAATCAATAACTCAGGTTTAATGTCAATGTTATGTACGTGGAGTATTCTAGAATGCGAGTGAGAGCGAATGTGCAAAGCAAATGAGTTTTTCGTGTGAATGTTTTAAAATAATGCAGCAGTTGTTCATTAGCAGCCTTTGGAGTAATATCTCAGTTGAAAAGAACTATTTAATGATATAAAAAATTTTATAATTGTCTTTTATTAATAAGTTTCCTACAATTTTGGGGTTTCGGGCGTAGTAATTATCAAGAAGATATTCAAGAATTAAATCGGATACGTTCTAAAGATTGATGTATTATCGAATATTTGAAGACAGAACGTTCAAGATAATTCCTTGACGGTCTAGAACGTTCGAGAAGATACTCAAGCGACGCGAATGTAGTTTTGAGAGATAGTGCGAGAACGAAAATTAATTTTTCGTGTGGAGATAATTCGAGTTTAAACGCAATTGTCGAGTGATAATTTTCACAATGACCGATTTGAGTAAAATTACAGTTACAGCGCTAAGAGAGATATTAATAGAGGATAAACTACTTACTGCTGGTTCGAAAGCTGAATTAATTTCTCGTGTTGATGGAAGTTGACTCAGACGGAACGTGAAGTTCATGAAGATAATGAAGAGTCGTGTGCTGGTGTATCACCAAACATGCAGTCATCAATGAATCTACAGAAATCTGAAATTGATCTTTTCTTAAAAGAAAAAGTATTAGCAGAACGTGAGTTAGCCGTGTTGCGCCTTGAGTTAGATGCGGTGCGACAGAAATTACAGGTTGAGTAAATTTCGGAAAATGAGCAACGAAGATCGACGCGTAATTTTGAAGGCGAACTATTTGATGTTATTAGTAGCGGTGACAATTTCTTAATAGTCTAAAGCAAATCTGGTGATTATAAAATTTGGGAGAAGCAGATCAAATTATTCAAGACGACATATAAATTGGAAGATGACGTTGCACGAATACTTATCGGTATGCTACTGAAGGGAAAAGCACTTGAATGATTTCTTTCTAAACCAGAATATATAACTATGGCATTCAACCAACTGCTGGAAGAATTATGAGTTGTGTTTTATCATCCACAAAGCGAAATTGAAATAAAGAAGAAATTTGAAGAGCGGTTATGGAACAGGAACGAGACATTTCATGAATATTTGCACGAGAAGAACATTCTTGGAAATCGAGTACCAATCAACGACGATGAAATACTTGAATATCTGATTGACAGCATTCCCGATGAAATGCTCCGGAACCACGCGCTTATTCTACAGTTTACAACAACCAATCAACTTTCGAAAGCGTTTGAAAAGGTAATTCTTCGAGATCGAGGTATGTCGAGTGTGCAGAGATCAACAAAGTTTGAGATGTGTAAAGACAGTTTCGTTAGAAATGAACGAAAAGAGATGGTCAATGTGGGTGAGATAAAAGAATTTATCGGTAATATTGTACCATGTTATAATTGTGGTGAGCATGATCATATTAGCGTGAAATCCAACGAAAGATCGCGGTGTAAAATGCTTTATATGTCAAGAACGTGGACATATTGCGTCGATACGTTCCAAGAAATTTAAAGCTAGTGAAGAGAGCTGCGCGACATTAGGAGTATCGTACCGAAAGTATCTCAAAAATGTTTTACTTAACGGATGCTAGATCAAAGCATTAATGGATTCAGGAAGTGATTTTAGTTTAATTCGCACAGACGAGTACATTAAGCTTGGTTCTCCGCAATTACGACGCAATGAATTACATTTCGAAGGTTCAAGGAATAATACAACATTAGGTGAGTTTCAAGCAGAAATTACCGTAGATGGGCACTCACATCTGATTTGTATACAAGTAATCTCTGATACCATTGTTCGACACAAGCTGTTAATAGGAACGAATTTCTTAAATGTAACCGATGTCAGCATTAGAGATGGTAATCATTCGTCCATTATCGAAAGTAACGCGCGAAATTGTTGAAAGAGAAAATATTGTACCGGAAATATTTTAAATAGATGTAACGAGTGTTAGAAGTAAATCAAGTTGATGTGTCTCGTGTATTAGATCCTAATTAGCGAGTGACGATAGAAAATCTTGTTAGTAATTACAAGCCGAGTAAAACCTTTGAACGTGAAATTGCAATGAAATTAATATTGAAAGGCGAAGAGTCTGTATATCAATTGGCGAGATAATTGTCAGCGTTGCTAAAAGTGATTGTTAATGCGCAGATAGAACAGTGGATTGTGGCTGGAGTCGCTCAGTTGTCTACTTCTGATTATGCGAGTCCGGTTTTTCTCGTTCGGAAGAAGAATGATTCGTTTGGATTATGTGTGGATAATCGACAAATTAATAAGAAAATTATTAAAGATAGATATCCGTTACAATTGATCAAAGATCAATTAGATTTGTTACAATGCGCGCGCAATTTTATTACTCTTGACTTGAGAAACGGTTTCTTTCACGTGTGACAGGATAAGTCAGGTCAAAAGTATACAGCATTTATTGTATCAGATGGTCATTATGAATTCTTACGAGTCCCTTTTGGTCTATGTAATTCACCAGCAGTTTTTCAAAGTTTTATAAATACCATATTTAGAGATCTTATTCGAGAGAGAATAGATTTAGCATACATAGATGATTCGATTATTTCATCAAATGATATTAAAAGTAGGATCAAAAATCTTGAAAGAGTTTGAATTATAGCGAGCGGAGCCGGTTTAATATTCAGTTGGGAAAAGTGTTGTTTTGTGCAAACTTCAGACAAATTTCTCGGGCATGTATGGTTATATATATAACATGTGTATATACAACATGAACATAACAATGGTTATGTTCGCCCCTCACTAAAACTGATGCAATCCGATGATTTCCAATGTTAAACACATACAAAGTTTTCTTAGACTAATCGAGAATTTTCGTAAATTTATACATGAATACCCTGTAATTGCGCGACATTTGTCTAATCTTCTGCGAGCGAATGCTAAATTTTGTTTTAGAGTGACTGAAATGGAAGCATTCATACGACTTAAACTTTTTCTGAGTGAGAACCGAATAGTGAATTTGTATCAAGTAGAAGTACAGACGGAGTTGCATACAGATGCTTCTGCGTTAGGGTACGGAGCAATTTTATTTCAAACAAATAACAAAGATCAACCTTTTCACCATGAATATTATTTTTTAGTGGTAAGACAGCTTCTCTTGAATCTAAATGCAGTAGCTATGAGTTTGAGGTTTTAGGAATAGTAAAAGCTTTGAAGAAATTAGGAGTTTATTTATTAGGAATTTCGTTTGTTATTGTTACTTATTGTCGAGATTTTACTCTTACAACGAATAAGAAAGATCTTTGTTTGTGAGTTGCGTGATGGATATTATCCCTAGAAGAATTTGATTACCGGATATAGCATCGTCCAGAGAAGAACATGATACATGTTGCTGCGCTTAGTAGAAATGCACCTCCTGCGATTTTCTTAATCGATGAATCTGATGCAAGCCTTACAGCACGTTTGCGGAAAGCACAGGAAGATGATCAGACTGTTATGAAACTTCGAGATTTGGTACTTCAAAACAAGAAGGATGATTATGTTCTACGGGGGAATTTTCTGTACAGAGCAAGAAATAAGGCGAGCTTATGAGTGTGGATACTTTTCTGTGGGCAAGACAGAGGCTATCGAACGTAAAGATTATTGGATTCCAAATCTTCGGCAGCAAGTTGAAAAGGTGGTAAGGAATTGTGTTGCATGCATCTTAGCCGAAAAGATGCAGGGGACGCAGGAGTGCCATTTAAATCCGATTGAAAATGGGAGTATTCCTTTTGATACATTTCATATCGATCATCTTAGACTGTTGCCATCAACAAATAAAACGTATCAGTACATATTTGTAGTGGTAAATGCTTTTACAAAATTTACATGGCTTTATGCTACAAAATCTACTACTACAGATGAAGTTTTGACACGCCTGAAGAAGCAAGCGACTATTTTCTGTAATCTGCATCGAATAATTTCTGATAGGGGAACGGCTTTCACAGCAAATGATTTCAAGCAATATTGTCAGGGAGAAAATATAGAACATGTTTCAACTACAACAGAAATTCCTAAAGATAATGGTCAAATTGAACGACTTAATAGAACATTCATACTATTGTCAGCAAAATTAGCTACACCTAAGTCCTGTGAATGGTATAAGTATATGGAAGTAGTTCAACATTGTTTGAAATCAGCAATACATCGAAGCATTGGCACGTCACCGTTACATCTTCTCTTTGGGACACATCCACGACTTAAAGGTTATCTTGACATCTGAGACATACTTGAAAAGCAATGGCTCGCATCTTTTCATGATAAACGAGATGAAGTACGACTTCCAGCAAGCAAAAATATATCCCGGATCCGACAAGAGAATAAGCAAACTTTTAACAAGAGTAGACGAAAAGTTAGAATTTATCGTGAAGGAGATCTAGTAGCAATTAAACGTATGCAACAGAGTCCTGGTCTAAATATAGCTCATAAATATTTTGGACCGTGTGAAGTTATACGAGTTTTGCGCAATCAACGATTTGTAGTTCGAATGGTAGGGGAAGGAGAAGGACCCTTACAAACATCTATGTCAGCAGATTCTATGAAATTGTGGATCGACGAAATCAATGTTGATTTATTTGAAATCGAAGACGACATGAATGAAGACATTCAGGGCAAATATTCATGCAGGACGACCGAGTGAAGGATAACGAAATTATCTTAATGTAAAAGCTAATCAATCATTCAAGTTTCAAATGTTATGTGCGTGGAATATTCTAGAATGCGACAGCAGTTGTTTATTAGCAGTCCTTGGAGTAATATGTTGAAAGGAACTATCTAATGATTTACAAAATCTGGTAATTCTCTTTCATTAATAAGTTTCCTACATTATGCATAGGAGATTACAGCTTACTTAATTCGATACGAACAAATGAAATGCGTCATCGCATTGCATGGAGAATTAGAACTCTATTATTTTGACAGGCAGATACTGTGAAACGCCAACCTGTTGCAAGAAAGCGTATAGTTCACAATCTTATAATGTGTAGTAGCAGAGAAGCATAGTGCCATGCATACAAGATTACAGCTCACTTATTTTGGAATGTTGAAATGAGATGTGCCATGGCATTGAATGGAGTATTAGAACTCCGTTGCATTGACACTTAGGCACTACGAAGCCCCATCCCGATACGTGGTACTGTAGAATTCACATTCCTCTGAAGTCTTGAATCAGATAAGAATAATGCTATGCATTAAAAATTACAACTTACTCCGATTGAAATATTGAAATGAAATCCGATATCGCGATGCATGAAGCATCACAAAATTAAATGCTTCAACACTTAGAAATCTGGAAACACTATCTCGTTGTAAGGAAGTGTGGGATTCAAATTCTTCAGAAGAGGAGAAGCAGATAAGCATGACGCGATGCATAGAGCATTACGACATACTTACTAACTTTCAACGGGTGAAATGAAATGGAATATCGCGATGCAGGAAGCATTAGAACTCAATGAGTTAAGAAGCGTAGACATCTAGGAACGCTATCCCTTAGCAAGTAAGTGTGGGATTTACATTCTCTCGACGTGTAGACGGAATAAACTTAACACGTTGCATGGAATATTACATCTTAGCGTGTAACAAAGAAATGAGATGCCATATTGCGTTTTATTTAGTAATAGAACTATATTGCTTCGATACGTAGATATCTAGAATCGCTATTCCGTTGGAACGAACTGTAGGATTCACATTCTTTTGAAATGTAGAGGCAGATAAACATAACGCGTTGCATTGAATATTACATCTTATCATGAAACATCGAAGTGAAATACGACATCGCGTTGAATGAACTATTAAAAATCTATTGCTTGGACCCACACGCATATAGAAACGCTATATCTTCGCAAAGAAGTGCAGGATTTACATTCTTTTGAAGTGTAGAAGCTGAAAAGCATAACTCTTTGCATTGAATATTACATGATATTATGAATGTCTGAAATGAGATGCGACATTCCGTTGAATGAAGTATTAGTACTCTATTGCTTCTACACGTAGATATCAAGAAACGCGATTCGTTTGCAAGAAAGAGCATTATTCATATTTTTTTGAAGCGATTTATTCATTTTATGAGTGATTTATTTTGAAGTGAAGTTATTCACATTCTTTGAAGCTAGTAATCATAAGGCATTCTTCAGGCGTCGTAATATTACAATTCATTTCAACAGTTCAAAGTAAGTAACTAGGTTGTAATGCTCTATGCATCGCATTATGCTTATCTGCTCCTACACTTCAAAAGAATGTGAATCCTACGCTTCCTTAAAAAGGATTTGTGTTTATAAATGTCTACGTGTCGACGCAATAGAGTTCTAATACATCATTGAACGCGATGTGGCATCTCATTACAATGTTTCATGATAAGTTGTAATATTCAATGCAACGCGTTATGCTTATCTGCATCTACACTTCACAAGAATGCAAATTCTGCATTTCCATGCAACAGTATGACCCGTCATAGTGTCTGCTTGTCGACGCAATGGAGTTTTAATGCTCCATTCATTGCGATGGCGCATCTCACTTGAACGTTTCAAGGGATGTAATCTGTAGACTGCTATGCATAGCTAAATGCTTATCTGTTTCTGCTTTAAAGTAATGTGAAATTTACAGCTCCATGCAACGATATGGCGCATCTCATTTCAACGTATCAGAGTCTATAAAAAAGCTAATCGAACGTTGAAATGAGATCTGCCACCGCATAGCATGGAGCATTAGAACTCTACTGCCTCGAGACGCAGGTACTATGAAGCGTCATCCCGTTGCATGGCTCTGTAGAATTCACATTCATTTGAATTGTAAAAGCAGATGAGCATAATGCATTGCATAGAAGATTGAAGCTAATGGAGCATTTATAGGGGCGGTAGTATTTAGAATTAGCTATAATATATTAATATTTTAAGTATATATACTGATTAAAAATCTTTATTTAAAACGTCATAAAATGGTACAAAATTAGATAGAATTTTGGGTGATGTAATGTATTTAGTGGGAATATTCTATTCCCAAATAGCTGAGATATATTATATGTGTAAATATATATACCAAATTGAAATGTTTGTGTAAAATATCATGAAACGATATATAATTAGGTAGGTAGGGTGTTAGATGTATTGTAGTATTTGGAGGGGATATTTTATTTACGTTTATAGAAAGTTCTTGATGTGTTTAAATATATACACTAACCTGAAATGTTTACTTATACCTTTCGCTACGGCAGTCCTTTCCGCGCGAGTAGCGCCACTGAACGGGGCACCGCGCCGTGCAGTGTGCATATTACGCATCTGTAGGTTTTGATGTTTGCACTTACGTCTTTCATTGGCACCTTGGAATTCTCTTGTGTATATACTTTTTTGAGAGTTATGTAACAACTGTTTCGTCATATTATATGAAAAATATAAAAATGAGTATATTTTGAGTATTCAGAAATATACATATTAAAAAATTTTACTGTTATTATAAATAAAAATACATTTGAGTTAGTGAGATATCAAATTATACGTTAATTCTTAGTAATGCAACACAGTATAGTAAATTCTAAAGCAAGGTTCCACGCAGAGTCCAACATTACGATATTTACATTCATATCGAGACACGCGTCTCTTGTTTGTCGTAAAGACGATGCATCTTCTATTTCAGTTTTTTCTTCGTGGTTCATACAGTGAAGGAAAATGCCGTTCTGTTGGCCGTAATGGATTGTTGTTGTCTCTCTGATGATATTAAGAAATATTCATATGATAATTTTTCAGCATTTTTCGGATTAAATTTAAGTGAAATTTAGCCATAGATTTCGGTTTTCTTGTGTTATCCTTGTAAACACAATATGCATTCCATACTCATATGTTCAGCAAATGAAAAAATATTTCCGTTACCATTTTAGTGATTTCCGTGTCGAATTTATAGTGATTATCACTATGTCGGCTTTGTCGACACAACCCATGCAAGTATTACAGTTAATGACGCATAGGCGTTTTTGAATAATTTTGTTTCCTCCATGCCTAACAACCGTTGCAGACTCTGAAGTATAGTGGACATAAAAAATATATAAATATATAAATATATAAATATAGTATCATAGTGGATAGCATATATATTTCTTTTTTATCCAGCCATTTCACAACTAATAAATTTTTAGTTGGCCAGGAAGATGCCCCTCCTTTTCTCAGTGTATCAGTAATCTATGGTATTCCTTGTCGCTTTTTTGCTACGGTCTCTCACGCATTTGTATGATTATTATATAGTAAATTAAACAAAGCTGGACTTGAACACCAATTATCTAGGTAAACTGTATGTCCCTTTCCTAGATAGGGCGCCATTAGGGCTTCTGCTATCGTTCTCGATTTTCTAATTTTCTTATTTTGGCTGTTGATTATAGTCGACGACCCAGCGTAAACAATAAGTTCTTGTACAGAACCAGTTCGACAATCACAAAGAATACATGATTTTATCCCAAATCTACTTCTTTTCGAAGGAATGTATTGTTCGAATGAAAGCCGCCCTTTATATAGATGTATACTCTCATCGATGCATAATTTTTGGTAATGATAGAATGAATGGCAGAAATTTTTTGGAACATATCAATCACGTTCCTTATTATATATAATTTATCATTGGTATATGTGATATCTTGACTGAAATGTAGCAACGATAACGATTTAAAATAGCTGTCTCTATGCATAATCTCAGCAAAAATGTCACTACGCAGGAATTTGTTTACCCTCCAGTATTCCTTTAAGGACAACTTCTTGTTGCGTGTCATTAGAAATGACACAGCAAAAAAGCAGTAAATTTCGGACAGCATTGTCGCTTCACCATCTTTCATATTATTGTTATTTTTTTCCAATAGGCATTTGTTTCATTTAAAATAAATTGCTCGAACTCGTCTGAAGCAAAGAGTTCAAAGTAATCAATTGCTTTTTCTGATCTGTTAATGTTTGGTATAATTCCTGTATTTTCTGGGGTAAATGGATGTAACTTAGGGATGAATGTGTTTGGCGTCCAGGAATCACAATGGTCCTTATTGTCTCGCTCATTGTTCTCTACTTCTGAGTCTGAGGTACTACATATATACTTTCTTTTTTTGTGCTCAGCGAAATGATCTTCGTTTTCACTCACGGTATCATTTTCGTAATCAGTTAATCCAATCAAGAATTGAATTCCTTTTGAACTCCATCCAGAAATTGTAAGGAGGGTGCAATTAAAAATTAAAAAACAAATTTTACGCAAACATAAAACTAAAATTTTTAGATAATCATTTATAACCTTAGAATTTACCTCAACTGTAAAAGTCGACAATAATCTATTCAACTTACATGTTGTCCGACTTATATTAGTTCAAGTAAGATCTTATATTATAATCCCTGTTTTTTATTATAGTTTTGTGCCTTGCAAATACTTCGTATGTCGAATATGTGTTTGGCAGGCTTTAGTACAGTACGAGCCACTAGATTCAAAAGATATTCTACCGATACGGTAGATTCTGTTTTAGCAACGGAGTCAGCGTAGGTGATCACGCGGCACCGACTATAGTTGGCACCCGTACGCACAGCAGGTCTGGCGAACATCGACTATAGCCGGCATCAGTACGCACAGCACTTCGCGCGGCCGCCGGCTATAGTTGGTGTCCGTAGTGAAAGGGTTAGAACATCACGAAATGATATAAAATTAGATGAGATTTTAAATGTAATATATGATATATAAAATATATGATAAGTGTAAGTATATGTACCAATTTGATGTAACTAATTAAAACAGTATGGAATGATACAAAACTAGATAGGACTTTAGGTGTAATGGAGCATTTAGAGGGGATATTATATATACACTTAAATAAAATTTATGATAAATGTGAACATATATACTAATTTGAAATACTTATTTAACACATCATAAAATGATATAAAATTACATAGGAATATGGATGCATTAGAGTATTTAGAGGGGATATTCTCTTTGAATTTAACTAAAATACATGGTAAGTGTAAGCATATACATTGGTTTGAAATATTTACTTCAAACATAGTAAAATTATATAGTATTAGGTAGGAATGCAGATCTAATGGAATATTTAGTGGGGATATTTTATTTAGAATCGACTATCATATATGATAAGTGTAAATATATGTACTAATTTGAAATATATATTTAAAATGTAAAGAAATAATACAAAATTAGATAAGATTTTAGATACAATGGAGTATTTAGAGGATATTCTATTTAGGATTAACTAAAACATATGTTAAGTTGAAGCATATATAATAATTTGAAATAATTATTTAAAGCGTCATGAAATTATATATAATGAGGCACAATTTTAGTTGTAATTTAACGTTTCGAGGGGAAATCCTTTTTACAATTAAAATAAATGTCTGCAAATATTTGTACCAATTTGAAATATTTATTTAAAATATCATGAAATAGTACGAAATTAGATGGAATTTTAGATGTAATGGACTATTTAGAGAGGGTATTCTATTAGCAATCAATTAAAATATATGATAAGAATAAATATATATACTAATATGGAATATTTATTATTAGAAAATCATAAAATAATGTAAAATTAATTAGGATTTTGGATGTAATAGGGTATTTAGTAATGGTAATCTATTGACAATCAACTGAAATACACGATAAGAGTAAACATATATAATAACTTGAAACATGCACTTAGAATATCATGAAGTGCTATTTCTACAGACACGTTCAGATAAAGAACATTGAATTGTAGAACTAAGAAGCGCCATCGCATTGCATTGAAAGTCAATTACTTTGACAAGCTGATACTTAGAAGTGCAGAATAGTTATACGGAACTGTAGATATTACACATTTTGTAACGTAGTACCAGGTAAACGTAACTGCGTTGTGTAGATACCTACAACTCGCTTACTTTGAAACGTAGAACTAAAAAGCTGTATGGACCATTGGAAGTCAATTACTATGTCAATTTGACAGTTAGAAGAGCCAACAGTTACATGGATTTGTAGGAATTGCATACATTGTTATGAAGTACCTAGTAAGCAAAATTGATATGTATAGAAACTAAAAACTAACATACATTGAAACGCTGAACTGAGAAACGCCATCGCATTGCATGGAGCATTATAACTCTATTACTCTAACACGTAGGCACAATGAAGCGCCTACTCACTGCGTGGACCTGTAGACGCCACATCCTTTAGAATTGTAAACGGAGTTAAGCATATTGGAATGCTTAGAAGATTGTACCCTACTCACTTCGAAACGCTGAAGTTAAACGCGACCATTGCGATATATAAAGCATTAGACCCCTATTGCTTTGAAACGCAGACACTATGAAACGACAGCTCTTTACATTCAGCAGGAGGATTCACTATCATTTAAAGCGTACAAGCAGATATGTTTTATGCGATGCGTAGGAAATTTGAACCTACTTCCATTGAAACGTTAAAATGACAATCGTCACAGAAATGAATAAAGCTCCATTGCTTTGAAACGCAAATACTATGAAGCGCCATCCAGTTGCATGCAACATTAGAATAGATTCCTTTTACGCTTTTCTTATCAATAGGGAAAATTTTTGGACTTGGCTCACCTGTAAAATCTGATGTGGTAGGAATTTTATCGACATCTGACCATTCTTCGCTGTAACTATACAATCCTGTGAACATTACACAATGACTGGAATCATCGGAATCACTTGAATGCTGTAGTGGAATGGCTGTTGATCTTATTCTTGGACCCACATCAATATAACAGTCCTCGACTTTTATATCAAAATCTTCTGAATGTACCGAATAATCCGATAGAGAGTCAGCAATATACTCATCAATAGTATCACTCATATTATGTGGGTAAAAAGTTACAAAATAATAAACCTTGTTATACTGGTAAACTAGAAGCGTAAGCCTACGAAACGGAAGATGAAATGCAATGTTCTAGAATAATTCTTGCTTTGATTGTTTCCAAACTATCGCATAAGTTTTATGTCTTGGGCATAAGAAATGAAGATCGGCATAACCATGGCAAGTACATATAAATCGATGTACAAGATACTCAAACCTGTAAAAAAATTGCACATCATAGTGGGATCAGCGCACAAGCGTCAGACTCAGAAACCCGCGTTTTCACGGGGCCGGCGCTCAAGTGACATACTCAAAAACCTGCGTTATCGCGGGGACGGCTGTCAATGTGTTAACAGCTTCAGGTCTTCAAAAGAATGTGAATTGTACAGTTCCATGCAATGGAATGGAGCTTCATAGTGTCTGCGTGTCAAAGCGGAAGAGTACTAATGCGATGGCACATAGCATTTCATCGCTTCGAGGTAACTAAGCGGTATACTTCGATGCATGGCATTATGCTTATCTGCTTCTACATTTCAAGAGAAAGTAAATGCTAGAGCTCCTTGCACCTGGATTGCGCTTCATAGTGTCTGCGTGGCAAATCAATGGTGTTCTAAAAAACACCATGCATTCCAATGGCCCACCTCATCTCAACGATTCGAAGTTAGTGAGCTGTAATCTTCTATGAATAGCATTGTGCTCATCTGCTTTTGCACTACAACAGAAAGTGAATCCTACAGTTCTAAGCAACAGGGACGAGTTTCATAATGTCTGCCAGTCAAAGCAACGGAGTTCTAATGCTCCATTCAATGGTGTCGCGCATCTCATTTCAACGTTTCAAAGTAAGTAAGTTGCAATCCTCCATACATAGCATTTTGTTTATCTATTTCTACATTTCTAAAAAATGTGAATTCTACAGTTCCAAGCAACTGGATAGCGTTCCACAGTGTCTCGGTGTCGATACAGTAGAGTCCTAATGCTCCATGCAATGCGATGGCGCATCTCATTTCAACGTTCTGAGTAAGTAATTTGTAATTCTCTATGTATAGCATTATGCTTATTTGCTTCTACAATTAAAAATTTTCTTTTCTTCTAGACACCAACTGGCCTGGCAGCCAATGACAGAAAACGAAGTGAACATTTTTATTGGTGTCCTGCTTATATTGGTTGTAGCGCCACTGCTAGAAATTAGATTATATTGAACTCAAAAAAAGGATATGTATACAAGCGTGGATATGAAAAGCGCGACCGGTTTACATCGATACATAGATATTTACACTTATCCTACATTTTCACGGCTTGGACTGAGGACCGTTTAAATAAACTTAGAAATATTGTTAACGAAATTGTCGACACTTTCAAAATTACTGTTAAGACTTGTAAAAATATTGTAATCGACGAAACCATGGTTTCGTGTCGAGGACGCCTCAGTTCTTGCCAATATATCCCAGGAAAGCGGCATAAATATGGTATAAGACTTTGTAAACTGTGCCTTCCGGAAGGATACAGTCACAACATTCTTATTTTCGTCGGAAAAAATGCAACCATAATAGTTAAAGCACATGCGCATGCTGTTGTTATGACGTTGGAAGTTGAATTATTATTTGGAAGCCGCATATTATACGCAGATAGTTTTGACAATAGTGTCCCATTGACCGAGGAACTTCTGCAAAAGGGAACATTTATTTGTGGTACAGTAAAAATTAATAAAAAATTTCCCCAGCTGCATGCCATACGAAAACAGCAACGGTGTGGCTTTATGTATTTTCAAAATCGGAGCGGCTTTAAATTTTTAAAGTGGACGGATAAGAGGCCGGTATGCATACTAGCCACTTCTGAAAACCACAAATGTGTTACTGTCCAGGGTAGTAACAATAAGTTAAAGCCGGACATTGTGTTCCTTTATAACAAAGCTAAGAAGGGGTTTGATCATCTGACCAGATGTCTTCTTATCACAGTTGATTACGCAGAACAGTAAAGTGGTATAGAAAAATAGTTATCGAATTAGTATGCGGGGCTTCTCTCGTCAATGCCTGTTATATATATAGAAAATGGAGTACTAAAGGTATGAAAATATTAAACTTCCGCGAAAAAGTTATCGATTATCTCTTCAATACAGTGGATCATCACGGTGAACAAACGTCATCTGAAACTTAAGCAGTGCCTAAGAAACGTACACATTTTCTGCGGTGGTTCCAAGGACGTGCGAGAAAAACGAGACAGGGATGTAAAGAATATTATAAACGGATGTCTAGAATAAATGGTAGGCAGTATGCCGCAAATAAGGCGATAAAAGTAAAAACCTGTTGTAACCGATGTAAAGACCAACCGAAACTCTACCCAACATGTATTGAAAAATTACATAAAAAGATTAAATAATTATGTTAAGTTTATAATATTGATTTGTTATGTTTTAAGTATTGAAAGTTTGTTTACAATGCGGAGAATTATATCACAACAGCTTTGACAAGCAGACAATAAGAATCCCCAGCCCGGTGCAAGGATCAGTCGAATTTACATTCGTTTGAAGTGTAGAAATAGGTAAGGGTAATGCGATACATAGAACATTACAACATTCTTGCTTTCGAACGTTGAAATGAGATACTGCACCGCACCGCATACAGTATTGGAACTCCATTGTTTTTACACGAAGACACTATGAAACGCCGTCCCGATGCATATGTCTGTAGAATTCAGATTCTTCTGAGGTGTAGATGCAAATAAACATAATGCTATGCGTAGAAGATTACAGCTCACTTACTTTGTAACGTTGAAATGAAAAGTGCTATCGCATTGTGTGGAGTAGTAAACTCTAATGCTTCGACACGCAGACACTGTGATCTACCTTCTTGTTGCATGGAACTGTAGAATTCACATTCTTTTGAACTGTAGAAGCAGATAAGCATAATTCTATGCATGGAGGATTACAGCTTACATAATTTGAAATCATGAAATGACATGCACAATTGCATTGCATGGAGCATTAGAACTCCATTCCATTCACACGCAGGCACTACGAGCCGCTACCTCTTTGCATGGAGATGTAACATTCACTTTCTACGGAAATGTAGAAGAAGATATGCATAATGCTATGCTTAGCATATTTCAGCGTACTTAATTTGAAACGTTGCAATGATATGCCGCATAGCAATGCATGGAACATTAAACCTCCATTGCTTTGACACGTAGACATTATGAAGTCACTTCCTCTTGCATGAAACTGTAGAACTCACATACAGGATCCTTACTTTGAAACTTTGAAACTTTGAAATGACAAGAGCCATTCGCATTACATGGAGCACTGCAACTCCATTGCTTTGACACGCAGACACACTGAAGCGCCATCCCGTTGCACGGAACTGTGGAATTCATATTTATAGGAAGTGTAGATGCCGATAAGCATAATGTTATTAATTGAAGATTGCAGCTTACTTACTTTGAAACGTTTAAATGGGATGCGCTGTCGCATTGCATGGTACTTTAGAACTCTACCGCTTTGACACGCAGACACTATGAAGCGCTATTCCATTCCATGGAAATGTATAATTCACAATCTTTGGAAATGTAGAAGCAAATAAGCATATTGCTTTGTTTAGAAGTTTTAGCTCACTTAATTTGAAAATTTGCAATGAGATGCGCCTCTGAATTGCATGAAGTACTAGACCTCTTCCCTTTTCACAAGCAGACTCTGTACAGCGCCATCCCGTTGCATGAAACAGTAGAAATCACAATCATTAGGCATAATATTATCTATTGGCCATGATTTCTATTGCTTTTTCAAGATTTTTCATCAAACATGGTTTTTAGAGTCTTATCATGAATATAAGCTGTGGAACCGAAAATTCGTAAATACTTTACTTTAGGCTTTTTATCAAGCCACATTTCAAATGGCGTTTTACTTTACTTTAAAGCCTTTGTCGGGCTTAAGTTTATTAAATACGTCACAGTTGAAGCTCCTTCCACCCGAAACAGTTTATTTAAACTGGCACCACTTATCATCGTGCGTACCTTTTCTGTAACGCTTCTGACCATTCTCTCAGAAACACCAATTTGGGAGTTCGCGGAACTGTTAGATGGTAACTAGTGTAACTATGTAGTAACTATGTAGTAACTATGTAGTTGATGGTAACTAGTAACCCTTTTCTACACAATAACCTTTCATCTCATTTGACAGATATTCTCTGCCATTATCGCTATACAACTAAACAACTTTTAAATTAAAATGAGCCTCGCATCCAGTTGCAAAATCTTTAAGTGCAGAAAATACTGCTGATTTATATGTAATCAGGTATGCTACACGGTAAAGTGTATATTCGTCCACAAACAGGAGAAAATAATTCTTTCCGTTAATAGTTGTAAGAATAATAAAACAAGATACATCTGAATAAATTGAAGCAGCTGAGCTGCTTCGGTTTGCTGTAAAGATGGAGGAAGAAAGCAGGAAGGAAAAGAGAGGGGAAGAACGTTTCGTCCCGGGCCTGCTAGTGGACTCATCAGTAAGGCTACCTAGCAGGCCCTTCCTTAGACGCTGGGATATTAGGGACAGTTCAGAACTTCTATATATTGGAAAGGATGGGTCATCGAGTACTTGCAGGAAAGTGTAAACGGTACTGTCCCTCTAGTGGCGAGTGCCGCCACAAAATAATAAACAATGGTCGCTTTACATGCTCCATATTCTTTACCTTTTCGAATGATAACCGTGCTTGCTTACCTTTAATGCAAGCCTCACATAAATTATCATTCGGCACTATCATTTCAATATGATTTACATCATTGATCATTTTTTTTATTCTTCAATTCTACGAATTTTGATCTTCCAATGTGGCCCAAATGCTGATGCGACAGTTCATAGTCATTATTTATTGCACTATGAATCTGGTGATTAATCAACTTCTCACCATTTTTCATTTGAAAATCAGTAATAGATAAGCTATTTTATTCCTTACCTTTGATTATTTTCTGACCAGTTTTCATCTGACTGTTTCCATCTGTTACAAATACGATGTCCATTCCTGCTTCTTGCATCCCTCTATCGGACAGCACCTTTCTGCCACCGAAATCTTCAAGGGTAGACTCTCGAATGTCGAAAAGACATTATCACATTTGACAATGTGATCCGACGCTCCGGAATCCAACAGAAACTTTAATTTGTTTTTATCGTCTTCCCCATTTTCATTGTACCCCGTCTTAAAGGCAAACGAGGATGACCAAATCTTTGCAATATCCAATTCTTCTGTTACTTGAGCTGCTTGGGCGATCACCTTTTTCTTTTCCGCATGCTGGACCGTTCTTTTATAATAGCAACATTCTTTTATTTTATGCCCTTTCGCCCACTATCATGGCATTTTATATTTATCGTTTCTTTGGCCATTTAAATTATCTCTATCTGTATGTATCTTCTCAGTATGTAATACTTTCGCGCTTGTCGAGCAGCCTGTTCGTAATTTTACTTCATGGACCAATAAACCAGTTTCTACAAATGCTAATGTTAGATTGTCCTCGGGAAATGTTCTATTGCCGTAATTACTCGCCATAGCACGTTGGAAGGATTAGTAGTAAATGAAAAGCTTTATCCGTTTCTTCTAATTTTACATACGCTACTAAAAGTTCCGTGATTATGTCGTTGAGTGGTGTAAAATGTTTGATCAAGGGCTGCTCTCCCTGTAGTTTTAAACTTAATAGTTTTTTTCTAACAGCCAATTGCGTTGCTAAATTATCCCTTTCATATATGCCATCCAATTTCTGCAAAACTTCAGCAGCAGTTTTCGCATTATTTGCGAAGCTCAAAATGGAATCTGCTAAATATTCAGCATCCTCTTTGCTCTCCTCCAATTTTCAGTTATTTTTACTGGAATGGGTTCATCAATAATTATCCAATTCGCTTAACAGTGCACCAATTCTTAATTGCAACATACTGTAGCGATCACCATCAAATTGTTTAATGTTCCTCTTGGTTTTCGTACTTTCCATATTTCTCTTTTTTTTCATAAGGAAAGGTTTATATTCGCTAACAATGTTCCTTTAATAGTTTAAACACTTATATATACTTCTGATATTACACTTATAATCACATAATCACGTACACAAAAGTTATCACTAAAAAGAATATCTACTAAAGTGTCAATACTATTAAAATACGTAAACTGTGCCCATAACCTATTGAATTATAGGTAAATATAAATGAAAAGCTGTCCAAAGTTCTTTATAGTCTGTAACTTTATTCTTAAGGTTTGAAGGTACGTCTTTACGTTTTAAACGCTCTAATAATTGTGAGAACACCGCATAGGAAATATAGCATTCTCCCTCCTAAAGAAATAGACGACGCAAAGTCTGCACGTGTTTTCCTTTCAGGCCACTAGGTATAAACAGTCGTGAACTCTACTCGAACCGACAGAACTATTTCACAGTTTATATACTGGATTCTATTTCCTAACTCAAGATTCATTTTTGTTTCTCCGTTGACATTTGAAATAATGCAACAGCAGTAAGCTGTTATGTATAGCATTATAATTATCTGCCACTACACTTCAAAAGAACGTTAATTCTATATGTCCATGCAACAAGATAGCCCTTCGTACAGTCTGCCTGTTGGAACAACAGGATCCTAATGCTCCATGACATGCAGTGGCGAATCTCACATCAATGTTTCCAAGTAAGTAAGCTGAAACATTCTATGCATAGGATTACGCTTGTCAGCTTTTACACTTCAAAGATATGTGAATTCTGCAGTTTCTTGAAACAGGATTACGCATCGCATTGTCTGCGTGTCGTAACAATAGAGCTCTAATGCTACATGCCATGCAATGGGCCATTCCGTTTCAACATTACAAACCTTGTAAGCTGTAACCTTCTGTGAATAGCATTATACTTGTCTGCGTGTACACTTCACAAGAATGTGAATTCTATAGTTCAATGCAACGGGGTCCGTCTGCATAGTGTCTGCGTATCAAAGAAGTAGGGTTTTAATGCCCCATGCCATGCGATAGCGCATCTCATTTCAACGTATAGAAGTAAGTAATCTGTAATCTACTATGCATGGCATTATGCCGGCTGCTTCTACTCTAAAAGAGTGTAAGTTCTACAGTTCCATGCAACAGGAAGGAGCTTCATAATGTCTACGTGTCAAAGCAACGAAGTTCTAATACCCCATTCAATACTGGGGCAAATCTCATTCCAACGTTTCAATCAAAGTAAACTGCAATCCTCCATGCATAGAATTATGCTCATCTGCTTTTCCACTTTAAAAGAAAGTGAATTCTACGATTCGATGCAACGGAATGGCGCTTCACAGTGTCTGCGTGTCAAATGAGGAGAGTCTTAATGCTCCATGCAATGCGATGTCGCATCTCATATCAACGTTTCAATGTACTTATCTGCTTCTACAATCTTCAATAATGTGAGTTCTATAGTTTCATGCAACGGGATGGTGCTTCACATTGTCTGCGCGTCAGTACTACTGTACTAATGATGCATGCATTGCAATGGCTTATCTTGTTTAGCGTTTCAAAGTATGTTAGCTGTAATCTTCTATGAATAGCATTATGTTCATCTGCTTCAACACATCAGCAGATTGTGAATGCTACATTTCCATCCAGCAGGATGGCGCTTCATAGTGTCTGCGTGTCAAAGAAGTAGATCTGGAGTGCACCATGCAATGCATTAGCGCATCTCATTTCAACGTATCAAAGTAAGGTTGGTGTAATCTTTCATGCATAGCACTATGCTTATCTGCTTCTACACTTCAGAAGGTTGTGAATTCTACATTTCCATGCAACAGGGTGGCGTTTCACAGTGTTTACTTGTAAAAACAATGGAGTTCTAATGCTCCATGCAATGCGACTGTGCATTTTATTTGTACGTATCGAATTAAGTAACCTGTAATCTCCTATGCATATTGTAGGAAACTCATTAATTAAAGACAATTACAAGGTTTTGTAAATCATTAAATAGTTCCTTTCAACTGATATATTACTCCAAGGATTGCTAATAAACAACTGCTTCATCGTTTTAAAACATACACACGAAATATCATTTATTCCGCACATTCGCTCTCGCTCACATTCTTTAATATTCCACGCACCTAATATTTAAAACTTGAATTATTGATTAGCTTTTAAATTAAGAGAATTTCGTTATTCTTCACTCGGCCGTCCTGCATGAATAATCGTTCCGAATGTCTTCATTCATGTCGTCTTCGATTTCAGATAAATATCATAGATTTCTTCGATCCACAATTTCATAGAATCTGCTGACGTCGATGTTTATAGGGGTCCTTCTCCTTGCCATACCTTTCAAACTACAAATCGTTGATTGCGTAAAACTCGTGCAACTTCATACGGTTCAAAATATTTATGAGGTATATTTAGACCAGGACTCTGTTGCATACGTTTAATTCCTACTAGATCTCCTTCACGATAAATTCTAGCTTTTCGTCTACTTTTGTTAAAAGTTCGCCTATTCTCTTATTGGATCCTGGATATATTTTTACTTGCTTGAAGTCGTACTTCATCCCGTTTATCTTGAAAAGGTGCGATCCATTCCTTTTCAAGTATGTCTCGGATGTCAAGATAACCTTTAAGTCGAGCATGTGTCCCAAAGAGAAGATGAAACGGTGACGTACCAATACTTCGATGTATTGTTGATTTCAAACATTGTTGATCTACTTCTAAATACTTACATCATTCACAGTGCTTAGGTGTAGCTAATTTTGCTGACAACAGTATGAATGTTCTATTACGACGTTCAACTTGACCATTAGCTCTAGGATTTCCAGTTGTAGTTGAATCATGTTCTATATTTTCTTCTCGAGAATATTGCTTGAAATCCTTTGCTGTGAAAGCCGTTCCCCTATCAGAAATTATTCGACGCAGATTACAGAAAACAGTCGCTTGCTTCTTCAAGCGTGTCAAAACTTCATCTGTAGTAGTAGATTTTGTAGCATAAAGTCACATAAATTTTGTAAAAGCATTTACCACTTCAAATATGTACTGATACGATTTATTTGTTGATGGTAACGGTCTAAGATGATCGATATGAAATGTATCAAAAGGAATACTCCCATTTTCAATCGGATTTAAATGATACTCCTGCGACCCCTGCATCTTTCGGTTAAAATGCATGCAACACATTTTCTTACCACCTTTTCAACTTGCTGCCGAAGATTTGGAATCCAATAATCTTTACGTACGATAGCTTCAGTCTTGACCACAGAAAAATGTTCACTCATGAGCTCGCCCTATTTCTTATATCTGCATCCGACATGGTACTACTAGTTGAATACCACCTGCAGACTCTCTGTACAGTAAATTTTCCCGCAGAACATAATCATTCGTCTTGTTTTGAAGTACTAAATCTCGAAGTTTCATTACAGTCTCATCTTTTTTCTGTGCCTCCCGCAAACGATCCGTAAGACTTGCATCAGATTCATCGATTAAGAAATTCGTAGGAGGAGGTTTTCTACTAAGCGCATCAACCTGAATCATGTGCTTCTCTGGATGAACAAAGATCTTTCTTATTTATTGTAAGAGTAATAGCTCGGCAATCAAAAACAATAACAAACGAAATTCCTAATAAATGAAGTCCTAATTTCTTCAACGCTTTTACCATTGCTGAAACTTCGAACTCATAGCTACTGTATTTAGATGCAGTAGGAGTTGTCTTACCACTAGAAAATAATATACAGGGTGAAAAGATTTATCTTCGTTATTTCTTTGAAATAAAATCGCTCCGTACCCTAACGCAGAAGCATCTGTATGCAACTCCATCTCTACTTCTACTTGAACCAAATTCAACATTGGTTTCTCACTCAATAAAGGTATAAGTCGTATGAATGCTTCCATTTAAGTCGCTCCAGAGCAGAATTTAGCATTCGCTTGCAGAAGGTTAGGCAAAGGTCGCGCAATTACAGGGTATTCACGGATAAATTTACGAAAATACCCGATGAGTCCAAGTAAACTTTGTACGTGTTTAACATTTTTCGACTCTATAAATCGTCTGACTGCATCAGTTTCAGTGAGGGGCGAAAACAACCATTGTTTATTATATGCCCGAGGAACTCGACAGAAGTTTACCCGAAACAACTTTCTTCTCAACTGAATATTAAACCGGCTCCGCACGCTACAATTAAAACCCTTTCAAGAATTTGATCCCACGTTCAGTATCATTTGATGAAACAATCAAATCATTCATGTATGCTAAAACAATTTCCTCACGAATAAGATCTCTAAATATGGTATTTATAAATCTTTGAAAAACTGCTGGAGAATTACATAAACCAAAAGGGACTCGTAAGAATTCATAATGACCATCTGGTACAACAATTGCTGTATATTTTCGACTTGATTTATCCTGTCGCACGTGAAAGAAACCGTTTTTCAAGTCAAGAGTATTGAAAATGCACGCGACTTGTAACAGATCTAATTGATCTTCAATCAGTTGTAACGGATATCTATATTTAATAATCTTCTTATTAATTTGTCGATATTAATTTGTCGCAATCCTCTGTTCTATCTACACATTAACAATCTCTTTTTTGCGGCGATAGCAATCGTCTCGCCGATTGATATACAGACTCTTCGCCTTTCAATATTAATTTCATTGCAATTTAAGGTTCAAAGGTTTTACTCGACTTGTAATTGCTAACAAGATATTCTATCGCCACTCGCTAATTAGGAACTAATACATGAGACACACCAACTTGATTTACATCTAACACGTCACTCGTTACATCTATTTTAAATATTTCCGGTACAATATTTTCTCTTTCAACAATTTCGCGCGTTACTTTCGGTAATGGACGAAAGTTTACTTTACAACCTCTAGTGCTAACATCAGTTACATTTAAGAAATTCGTTGCTATCAGCAACTTGTGTCGAACAATAGTATGAGAGATTACATGTATACAAATCGGATATGAGTGCCCATCTGCGGTAATTTCTGCTCGAAATTCACCAAATGTTGTATCATTCTTTGAACCTATACCATCGAAATGTAATTCATCGTGTCGTAATTGCGGAGAACCGAACTTAATAAACTCGTCGGTGTGAATTAAACTAAAATCACTTCCTGAATCCATTAATGCTTCGATCTCGTATCCGTTAAGTAAATCATTTTTGAGATACTTTCGGTACGATACACCTAATGTCGCGCAACTCTCTTCACTCGTTTTAAATTTCTTGGGACATTTCGACGCAATATGTCCAGGTTCTTGACATATAAAACATTTTACACCGCGATCATTCGTTGGACAATTCACGCTAATATGATCGTGCCCACCACAAATATAACATCGTACAATATTACCGGTGAACGCCTTCATCTTACCAACACTGACTACCTCTTTTCGTTCATTTCTAACGAAACTGTCTTCACACTTCTCAGATTTTGTTGACATTAGCACACTCGATAAACCTTGATCTCGAAGAATTACGTTTTCAAACGCTTTCGAAAGTTGATCGGTTGTTGTAAACTGTTGAATACGCGCCTGGTTCCGGAGCATTTAATCGGGGATGCCGTCAATCAGATATTCAAGTATTTCATCGTCGTTAGTTGGTACTCGATTTCCGAGAATGATCTTCTCGTGCAAATATTCATGAAATGTCTGGTTCCTCTTCTATAATCATACTTCAAATTTCTTCCTTATTTCAATTTTGCTTTGTGGATGATAAAACGTAACTCTTAATTGTTCCAGCAGTCGGTTGAATGGCATAGTTATATATCCTCGTTTAGAATGAAACGATTGAAGTGCTTTTCCCTTCAGTCGCAAACCCATAGGTAATTATGCAACGTCATCTTCCAATTTATATATCGTCTTCAATAATTTGATCTACTTCTTCCAAATTTCACTATCACAAGATTTTCCAACAAATTTAAAAAGTAAATTTGCAACTGCCGAAATATTCGTTCGCGGCTAACAGAATTGAGATAAAACATTGCATTCATTGCCATTATTCAATGCCAAGAGATTGTCACCGCCACTAACGACATCATATTGTACGCTTCCAAAATTACGCGTCGATCGTCGTTGCTCATTTTCCAAATTTTGCTCAACCTGTAATTAAATGAATTGTCCTTCGTATTGCATCTAACTCAAGACGCAGCATGGCCAGCTCACCTTCTGCTAATTCTTTTTCCTTAAAAAAAAATCAGTTTCTCGTTGCTGTAGATTCATTGCTGACTGCACGTTTGATGATATATTAGCACACTACCCTTCATTATCTTCACGAACTTCTTTCTGCTTGCCATCTATCCTCGTTCCGTCTGCGTCAATATCCATCTAATCAATAATCTAGTCAATATCCAATTAATTTAGCTTTCGAACTAGCAGTTGATAGTTTATGTTCCATTAATATCTTTTTTAGCGCAGTAACTGTGATTTTACTCTAACCTTTGATGGTGAAAATTTATACTCGACACTTGCGTATAAACTCGAATTGTCTCTACATGAAAGTTTATTTTTCATCCTCGCAATATCTCTCAAAACTGCACTCGGGTCGCATGAATAACTTCTCGAACGTTCTAGACCGTCAAGTAACTTTCTCCAACGTTCTGTTTTCAAATACTCGATAATATTCCAATCTTTAGAACGTATCCAATTTAATTCTTGAATGTCTTCTTGATAATTACCACTCCTGAGCCCAAAAACTGTAGAAAACTTATTAACTATAGACAACTACAAGGTTTTGTAAATCATTATATAGTTCTTCTCAACGGTGATATAACTCGAAAGAATGCTAATGAACAACTGCTTCATCGTTTTAAAATATTCATATGAAAACCTCATCTATTCCGCACTCTCGGTCTCGCTCGCAATCCAGAATATTCCACGATCGCATCTCACTTCAACGTATCAAAAAAAGTAAGATGCAATTTTCTATTTGTAGCTTATGCTTATCTGCTTTTACCGTTCAAAAGAATATGTATTATACAGTCCCATGCAAAGAGATGGCGCCCCATAATTTCTGCGTGTCAATGCAGAGGTGTTACACTACTAGTTCTAATACTTCCATCGACGCGATGTCGCATTTTATTTCAATGTTTCATGATAAGATGGAAAATTCAATGCAATGCTTTATGTTTATATCTTCAACACTGCAAAAGCAAGAGAATGTGAACTGTGGCGTCAGACGTACCGCCTGCTATGCCCAGACGCTTACCACCGTCCTTGGCGTCCCCAGATCGGCATCTGCATCTCCTACAGCATCCGGATCCACTGTATGCGGGCAACCCACCTACTCGCTGCCACAGAACGAGGTGGCGACGCCACATACACCAGAGGGAAGATTCCATCGCACGTTGCGAGGGCGAAGAGATCTATGACGGCTACGGACTCGAATCTCCAATGGTTACGTATCCGTACTCCGCTCATCGGTCCACACGCCATCCCCACTCTGGGGCCCAGCGACTCGTGTGCCGCGCGACCCGAGGAGGTTGCGGACGCGCCGATCCAGTCTCAGTCTCGTTCACCGATTCGAACAGAGCAATTGACTCTAAGGAGTTTCGATCTCCGACACGAACAGAACAGTTGTACCTCAGGTATACGAGCTCCCAGCTCAGTGCATCCAACTCATTCACATCTAACATAGTGGAGTCCTTATTTTATTCTATTTCCATTTTCGTGATGAATGAAGTATTAGAAGTCTATTGCTTCGTCACGTTGGCATCTGGAAACACTGTCCACATGCATGGAAATTTAAAAATGGCATTCTACTGAAGTGTAGATGCAGATAAGTATAATGAGATGTATATAGCATTAAAATCTATTAACACACTTCGATCTGTTGATATGAAATGCGATATGGCGTTTAATGAAGCATTAGAACTCTATTGCTTCGATACGTAGAGATTTGGGAACGCTATCCAGTAGCAAGAAACTATTACTGTGAATAATGTGGAAAACACATTTGCAATCTAAGCAAGGTTTCATTAGATCTGGTGGATTTTCCAAGTTTTAGAAAGGGATGGTGGCAGTAGCAGTTGGTTCAGCGCCAGCTGATAAACGTATACAACAAGCAAAGCAACGTAAACGGATTTAAAATGTTGACGATTATATGAATTGAAATATTACACTTTTATAATCCATGTAGCGTTTCTGTTCTTTGTAACTTACGAACAGTCTTAAGAATGTAACGCAATGTAAAGAAGATTGGGCACAAAGAAAGCAGGCCTTAGTCTGAGATAAAGGAACCTTGGATCTGTTAAGTTTTGTGGTTACCGCCGTGCAGTGTAAAGGGATATGTCATTCAGTTTTAGTTTTCTAAACCAGAACAATTCAAACAAATCTGGAGTTGACACATTGGAAGAATAATTATTCCAGTGAAAAATTCTGTATGCAGTACAATAGTAGCTTCACATCCCCTTGATATTCAGCAGAAATTCTTATGCCATTTTACTCTATTTACTAGAATCGAAACTATGAAACCTATTAGGTGGTACTTCTAAAGATATTGTGTATGTATTGGAGGATGCGTACAAAAAGAAAGGACTATTACGTGGATAAATTGTAGAATTCCGTTTGTAATTGATAATTAGATTATAAACATTTATATGCTTTTATCAGAAATTTTAATGTGTCAAAATTGCAGCACACAGGTGTGTATATATCACTTTGCGATCTCATTTCATTTTGAGAGGTATATATATAAGCATCCATCCAGGCATAAAGCTTGATAATCTTTCAACTATAAAATAATTATGAAACATTATACTTTTTGCTGGCGTTGGTCTATTTTGTCATTTTCAGAACTTGTGAAGCAGCTAGGACTGTAATAAGAAAGTACGTTATATCTTTGCTCATTGTTTCCAAAGAAAATATTAAATGTGAGTAACATAATATAATAAATAACATAATAATAATATAATAAATAAATATATTCAAACGTAATGTATTTAATTTTTATCATTTAGCGTTACAAAATATATTACAATAATATATAAAAATATATTTTACTTTAGTTTTTTCAATATTTTTAATATTTTATATTATCATATTAAAATTTTACAAAAAGTAACAAAATTTTTAGAAGTAGGAATAATTTTTCCTTACATAGTTAATATGTCGGTTCTTTCTAAGAAGACGGTATTTCATTTTTCAAAGTAAGTTTCGACTTTAAATTGACCATTAATTTCTCTAATTTCATTGCATTTCGTAGATCACCGCTAATTTTCAACTTTCCCATTGTCGATGCAAGTTTTAATTCTCCGAAAGATATATAATATTATGTTATTAGTAAAATTATTTTGCATTTCTAATTAATTTGAACATAAGAAATATATTTCTTTTATGAGAAAGCATTGCGAGAAAATTTTGAGAATCCATTGTTAATGTTGTACCTAGTGTTTGACTAGGTTTTTACCATTTTTAAGATCCAAAAACCGTGTACCAGCTTCGTCACTATTAAAATTTACGAAATTTTCATATTGTAAATTTTTGCAAATATGATGTTAATTAACTCTTGAATTATGGTTGCTTGGGCAATTAATCAGACTGATCTATGATGTGCTGTAATGTACGAGGTCTAATACATTTTTTTTTAACATAATGAACAATATAGTATTTGAGCTTACAGTTTTGTTAACGAACTGGCTGTTTAAATTAGTTTAGATGACAATTAATATTTGCATGATCTTTTCCTCTGACTTATCTGTATAATTTGTTCGTTCTTTTCAATTGTTATACATAATTATCCAAATCTATATGTTCCAAATTCTCCTCTAGGAAAGAATCTGGCAACAATTTATCTTATCAATAATATTTTTATTCTGTAAAATAAATTGATTTGTTTACTAAAATATAAATTATACATTCATGTATTAATTGTAAACCTTTAGTTAATTATTCACACCTGTATTACCCGCAGAGTGGGTAAAATCAGACATCCCTTCAGTTTTTTAATATTGCCTCATCGATTAAAGACTGATTAGTAACAGATTTACTGTCTTTGCAAAATAAATGCGTACATTGCATCACCCATTATTTCCAGCTTCCCACTATAATTTTGTGATTCTGAACCAACTAACATCTCTATCGCAGCCATGCGTATACCTGAAACAACACGTGCATAAGGCAATCTTAAATTGAGAGAATTATTTTTCTTAAAAATGAAATTAGAAATATATATAAGTTACTGCAGTCTTTGACAAGAGTGCATTCACAGCAATACCATCATTCATCGGTCCTTCCAAGAGCACACATTAACATTCCAAACTTGGATATTATATAATCGACACGAGTTTGAAACCATATTCGTTTAATTTTTACACTTAGTGATGGGCTGATATTTACTATATGAGGATCTGTGCCTTTCATTGAATATGGTAAGCATACCTTAATATTATTCACAAGATCATAATTTTTCATACCAATGGATTCTATGCCTGGTTAAAGAAATAGCGCTAACAGCATTAACCCTTTCAGCACTGAGTTGTGTGGCAAATGGTTTTGTGAGAACCTATATGTGGCGTTCGTTGTTGTCAGACCGGTGGAGTCATCTCTGTGAAAACTGCTCAAGCTGTTCGCAATTCTGTTTCAGCACAGATTGAAGACATGGCGAAACGAGTCAATACATGCCTACGGTTGAATGTTCCCATTAAGAATAACTTATAAGTTACCGATGGATGGTGCTGCTGGTGGTCGGTTACTCACAATCGACCGACGGGTAGTGCTGCTTGTGCTTAATAATCCATAAATTATATACGACTGGTGTTACCAACAACCGATAGCGCATGCTTTCACATAGAGCTGGTGCAGCCAATAGTAGGTAACTCAAGACTTATGAACGACTGGTGTTGGCTGCGGTCGGTAGCTTACGATATAACGACAGTAGATGATGCCTGTGGTCGATAAATTATGACATAATGACGGCTGGTATTGCCAATAGCCAGGAATTCAAGAACTATCGACGAATGGCATTGTCAAGCTATCGGTAATCCATCTCTTACTTGGCTTAACATAATCTAACATGCACCAAACTTAATTCAAACCAACCTAATCTCAGTTACACCTAATCTGACTTAACCTGCCTTCGCTCAAATCTAACCCAACCTAACACAATCTAGCATTACCTTTCGTAAACATAAACAAATCAAACCTACGCTTTTTTAAATCTAACCCAACATAACTGAGCAACCTACAAACATTCCCAAACATAACCCAACCTAACATAACCTAGCGTAACCTAACTAAATCTAACATAAGCACACTTCCATCTCGGGGCGGAAGCAACTTCCGCAACTTTCACAGGGATGAGGCTATGCAGTAAGCCTTCCACAGTTACGGTGTGGCAGAAATCCGCTCCGATTGAACGTTTATTCACGTAATATAATATAATAATCGGCTGGTTCAATCGGAGCGGGTCTGCATCGAATACAGGAACGCCTATCGTGAAATGAAAACGAACAGTCGGAAAGGAATAAGACTTTACTAAAAAATCGTACGGAAGTCCGATATTTTGACGCATATCTAATATATATGTAATTAAAACGTAATTCGAAAAATACAAAGGATAAGAGGAAATATTCTCCAATATGTCACATATACAAATCAACGGATGCAAGGGAGAACATTCGATCTCGGGGTAGCGAGACCGGGGCGCCATCATGATGTAATCGTATAACGCCGGTTCCGCGATGGTGCAGAGAGGAAATGTGGATGATCGAGAGGATAAAATAACAACAACGTAACTAAAGAGAAAGGAAAAGAAAATCTGTGGAAGCATTGCATTTATTAAGAGGAAATCCTACAAATATCGAACAACAGATTATATACCATACCGTCCGGGCAAGGTACAACGAAATAGACGATATCGTGAGAGAAAATAAGAAAATCGAGAAACTTAAAAAGAAAATAATACTTTAGACTGGACGAATCAATATCACTGATTCCGGCCAGCTTAATGGAAAACGCATAACTACGAATCGGTTATAGTATAAGATAGATGCTAGTTGTAGTTCAAGTGGTCCTGGGAGTCCCTCGCCCGTATCAGGGCAGGCAGTAGGATGGTGGAGGGCCTGCAGCCCCCCCTACCCCCGAGTCCCCACTGCCGAAGTGAGTGAGGCTGCTGTGCATATACTGCTGAAAGGTGAGGCTGGCTCGGGATATGGAATCAGCCCCATCGGGTAAAGGCAGAAGATTAAAGATTGAGCAGGCGGTTCGTAGCCCCCAGTCAATAACACAAAAGGATAGGAAAATAGAAATGGATACGAAATGCATATATAAAGGAGAAAAAGAAAGCCGATGTAAGGGAACCAAAAAGAAAGACCAGGATAATGGAAAAGCTACTGATGAGAATAACGTCCTCACTATCAAATAGAAGAATAGGCAGCCACACATCAGACGTAATGATAGATATTATGAGCGAGGATACGACGAAGTTAATGACATATTAGAAATCATTAATGGGAAACATCAGGCATATAAAAAAAAACTGAGATCGAACTAGTTGCGAACGGTACAGAAAAAAATGAAACAATTAGAGAAGCAGTAAGCATTCGGGGACAAACAATGGGATGAGGAAAAGCAGAAGAAACGAGAGAAATAGGAAAAGATGACGCAAGAAAATCGAGAGCGGGAGATATAATCCTGGAACTTAACAAGAAAACAGGTATAGAGAACAAAATAAAGGAGAAGAAAGGAACTCTGGAAAAAGAATTCGAAGAATCACATACGAGTGCGAGTATCATGCTCCAACTAAGGGACATATACCCGTTAGGTGACTAGAGAAGAAATGAAGGAGTACATAAAATGAAGACTGAAAATAATCGAAAGAATGGTCAAGTTGTTAAAGCAGACGTGGAGAGGAACGGAGTCGCGTTAGTTGAATTTGTACAGGAATACAGTAAAGAGCTGGAGAAGGTCAAACGACTCAGAATAGCATTAACACCTTGTCCCTACAAAGTACTACCGAAAATAGAGAGATGCTTCAAATACCATAAACTGTGACATATCGGCAGAAATTGCGAAGAATTCAAAGATAATAAGGGAATCTGCAGAAGATGCGGATCCCCTATCTATACGATGATCGGTTACATCGCGAATAAACCGAAATGTATCATCTGCAGCGAAGCAGGATCGAAAAATCGGTAATCTGGGATGGTAAGAAGAACAACCATAGAGTGGAAAAGATCATCAAAATGGCTCTAAGAAACGATCTAATCGCGACGAATCCTAAAGAAGACTATACACAGTATAAGAACCGAAGCAAATAAAATATAGACACAATGTTGATAGGAGATTGCATGTACGCTAAGCTGCGAAAAGCAGAAGTGTTTGAGGTATTTTCAGCGTCGGACAATCAATACGTACTACATACCTTCTAAAGTATGAATTATAAGAATAACGAAGAGGGATTTGCAAGCCTCGATGGAGAAAAAGCGAATTGAATGATCTATTTTTAAGTAACTAAAATATATGATAAGTGTAATTATATAAACCAATTTCAAATATTTAATTAAAACATTATGAAATGATATGAAATTAGATAGGATTTTAGATGTAATGGAGTATCTTGAAGGGATATTGTATTTTGAATTAACTAAAATATAAAATATGTATTAATATTTATACCAATTTGAAATATTTACTAGAAAAATCATGAAAGCATGTGGTCCAGCGAGTGGGGGATTAAGGGATCGTTGCGAGGAGCATGAGGCCCAGCGAGTGGGGACTCGCGTCTCCCGGTGGGACTAGGGGCGCGTCTTTCGCGTTTAACTTATGAAATAGTATAATGAAGTAGTATAGCATGAACTTACAATTACGTGTGTGTTGTTCGTGTCTTGCATTCTTAACGTGTGTAACTTCGATATATGAATTCTTATATGCAGGAATACATTAGTCCGGATATAGTATATATATATGTATATATATATACGCACAAAAGTAGAACACAGGTTCTGTTAAAGTCGTCTCCCTGAATTGGAATAGTTCCCATTGAGGTTATGGGCTTCGACTGTCCCTTTCAGCAAGACGAAATCACCCGTGCGAGGTAGACAAGGGTGTTCGTCTTTGGTGCGAGCGAGGCAGATATACTCATTAGTGGGAGTGAGACAGTAGTGCTTGTCGGTGAGATTGAAACAGCGATGCCAGAGCGAAACAGAGATTGAATCGCGATGTTGCATCTCAATTCAGTGTTTAATGTAAGATGTAATATTTAACTCAAAGCGTTATGTTTATCTCTTCTACACTTCAAAAGAATGTGAGCACTACTCTCCCGTAAAAAGGAATAGCATTATAAGATGTATACTGTTCGATGCAATAGAGTTCTATTACATTATTCAACGCGATATCGCATCTCATTTCTATGTTTCATGATAAGATATAATATTCGTTGCGAAGTGTCACCTATACCTCGCATACACTTCAAATGAATGTAAATGCGATACTTCCATGCTTGGAAATAGCGTTTGCAGATGTCCACGTATAAATGCAATAGAGTCCTAATGGTTCATAAATCGCGATATCGCATTTCATTTCTATGTTTCATGATAAGATATAATATACATCGCAAATTGTCATGTATTCCTCGCATAAACTTCAAATGAATGCAAATGCGACACTTCCTCCCTAGGATATAGCGTTTGCAGATGTCTACGTATCGAAGCAATATAGTTCTAATGCTTCTTAAAACGAGATAACGCATCTCATTACTATGTTTCATGTTAAGATATAATATACATTGCGAATTGTCATGTATACCTCGCATACACTTCAAATGAGTGTAAATGCGACAGTTCCTTGCTGCGAAATAGCGTTTCCAGATGTCTACGTATCGAAGCAATAGAGTTCTAGTGCACCTTAAAACGTGATATCGCATCACATTTCTATGTCTTATGATAAGATATAATATTCATTGCGAAGTGTCATGTGTTCCTCGTCTGCGCTTCAATTGAATGTAAATGCGACACTTCCTTTCTAGGAAATTACGTTTCCAGATGTCTACGTATCGAAGCAATAGAATTCTCTAGCATCTTAAAGCGCGATATCGCAATTCATTTCTATGTTTCATGATAAGATATATTCATTGCGAAGTGTCATGTATTCCTCGTGCACACTTCACATGAACGTAAATGCGACACTTCCTTGCAAGGAAATAGCGTTTGCAGATGTCTACGCATCGTAGCAATAGAGTTCTAATGCTTCTCAAAACGAGATATCGCATCTCATTTCTATGTCTTATGATAAGATATAATATTCATTGCGAAGTGTTATGTGTTCCTCGTCTGCACTTCAATTGAATGTAAGTGCGACACTTCCTTTCTAGGAAATTACGTTTCCAGATGTCTACGTATCGAAGCAATAGAGTTCTAATGCTCTTAGAAACGCGAAATCGCATCTCATTTCTAAGTTTCGTGATGAGATATAATATTCATTGCGAAGTGTCACTTATACCTCGCATACGCTTCAAATGAATGTATATGCGACACTTACTTGCTAGGAAATAGCGTTTGCAGATGACTACGTATCGAAGCAATATAGTTCTAATGCATCTTAAAACGCGATATCGCATCTCATTCCTATGTCTCATGATAAGATATAATATTCATTGCGAAGTGTTATGTATTCCTCGTCTACACTTCAAATGAATGTAAATGCGACACTTCCTTTCTAGGAAATAGCGTTTCCAGATGTTTACGTATCGAAGCAATATAGTTCTAATGCATCTTAAAACGCGATATCGCATCTCATTCCTATGTCTCATGATAAGATATAATATTCATTGCGAAGTGTTATGTATTCTTCGTTTACACTTCAAATGAATGTAAATGCAACACTTAATTCCCAGGGAATAGAGTTTCCAGATGTTTACGTATCGAAACAATAAAGTTCTAATGCTTCTTAAAACGAGATATCGCATCTCATTTCTGTGTTTCATGATATGATATAATATTCATTGTGCAGTGTTATGTATACCTCGCATACACTTCAACTGAATGTAAATGCGACACTTCCTTGCCAGGAAATAGCGTCTGTAAATATCTACGTATTGTAGCAATAGGGTTCTAGTGCTTCTTAAATCGCGATATCGTATCTTATTTCTATATTTCATGATAAGATATAATATTCATTGCGAAGTGACATGTATACCTCACATACACTTCAAATGAATGTAAATACGACACTTCCTTCCTAGGATATAGCGATAGCAGATGTCTACGTGTCGAAGCAATAGGGTTCTAATGCTTCTTAAATCGCCATATCGCATCTCATTTTTATGTTTCATGATAATATATAATATTCTTTGTGGAGTGTTATGTATACCTCGTATTCACTTCAAAAGAATGTAAGTGCAACACTTCCTTGCTAGGAAATAGCGTCCGCTGATATCTACGTATCGTAGCAATAGAGTTCTAATGCTTCTTAACAAGCGATATCGCATCTCAATTCTATGTTTCATGATAAGATATAATATTCATTGCGAAGTGTCATGTATACCTCGTATTCACTTCAAAAGAATATAAATGCGACGCTTCCTTGCTAGGAAGTAGCGTTTGCAGATGTCTACGTATCGAAGCAATAGATTCCTAATGCTTCATAAATCTAGACATCGCATCTCATTTCGATGTTTCATGTCAAGATATAATATTCATTGTGCAGTGTTATGTATACCTCGCATACACTTCAAATGAATGTAACTGCGACACTTCCTTGCTAGGATATAGCGATGGCAGATGTCTACGTATCGAAGCAATAGTGTTCCAATGCTTCTTAAATCGCGATATCGCACATCAATTCTACGTTTCATGATAAGATATAATATTCATTGTGGAGTGTTATGTATACCTCGTATTCACTTCAAAAGAATGTAAATACGACACTTCCTTGCTAGGAAATAGCGTCTGCAGATATCTACGTATCGAAGAAATAGATTTCTAATGCTTCTTAAAACGCGATATCGCTCCTCATTTCTATGTTTCATGATAAGATATAATATTCATTGCGAAGTGTTATGTATTCCTCGTCTACACTTCAAATGAATGTAAATGCGACACTTCCTTTCTAGGAAATAGCGTTTCCAGATGTTTACGTATCGAAGCAATATAGTTCTAATGCATCTTAAAACGCGATATCGCATCTCATTCCTATGTCTCATGATAAGATATAATATTCATTGCGAAGTGTTATGTATTCTTCGTTTACACTTCAAATGAATGTAAATGCAACACTTAATTTCCAGGGAATAGAGTTTCCAGATGTTTACGTATCGAAACAATAAAGTTCTAATGCTTCTTAAAACGAGATATCGCATCTCATTTCTGTGTTTCATGATATGATATAATATTCATTGTGCAGTGTTATGTATACCTCGCATACACTTCAACTGAATGTAAATGCGACACTTCCTTGCCAGGAAATAGCGTCTGTAAATATCTACGTATTGTAGCAATAGGGTTCTAGTGCTTCTTAAATCGCGATATCGTATCTTATTTCTATATTTCATGATAAGATATAATATTCATTGCGAAGTGACATGTATACCTCACATACACTTCAAATGAATGTAAATACGACACTTCCTTCCTAGGATATAGCGATAGCAGATGTCTACGTGTCGAAGCAATAGGGTTCTAATGCTTCTTAAATCGCCATATCGCATCTCATTTTTATGTTTCATGATAGTATATAATATTCTTTGTGGAGTGTTATGTATACCTCGTATTCACTTCAAAAGAATGTAAGTGCAACACTTCCTTGCTAGGAAATAGCGTCCGCTGATATCTACGTATCGTAGCAATAGAGTTCTAATGCTTCTTAACAAGCGATATCGCATCTCAATTCTATGTTTCATGATAAGATATAATATTCATTGCGAAGTGTCATGTATACCTCGTATTCACTTCAAAAGAATATAAATGCGACGCTTCCTTGCTAGGAAGTAGCGTTTGCAGATGTCTACGTATCGAAGCAATAGAGTCCTAATGCTTCATAAATCTAGACATCGCATCTCATTTCGATGTTTCATGTCAAGATATAATATTCATTGTGCAGTGTTATGTATACCTCGCATACACTTCAAATGAATGTAACTGCGACACTTCCTTGCTAGGATATAGCGATGGCAGATGTCTACGTATCGAAGCAATAGTGTTCCAATGCTTCTTAAATCGCGATATCGCACATCAATTCTACGTTTCATGATAAGATATAATATTCATTGTGGAGTGTTATGTATACCTCGTATTCACTTCAAAAGAATGTAAATACGACACTTCCTTGCTAGGAAATAGCGTCTGCAGATATCTACGTATCGAAGAAATAGATTTCTAATGCTTCTTAAAACGCGATATCGCTCCTCATTTCTATGTTTCATGATAAGATATAATATTCATTCTGGAGTGTTATGTATAGCTCGTATTCACTTCAAATGAATGTAAATGCGACACTTCCTTGCTAGAAAAAGTGTTTGCAGATGTCTCCGTATCGAAGCAATAGAGTTCTAATGCTTCTTAATACGCGATATCGCATCACATTTATATGTTTCATGGTAGGATATAATACTCATTGCGAAGTGCCACTTATACCTCGCATACACTTCATATGAATGTCAACGCGAGACTTCCTTGCTAGGAAATAGCGTTTGCAGATGCCTACGTATCGTAGCAATAGAGTTCTAATGCTTCTTAAAACGCGATATCGCATCTAATTTCTGTGTTTCACGATAAGGTACAATATTCATTGCGAAGTGTCATGGATACTTGGTATTCACGTCAAAAGAATGCAAATGCGGCACTTCCTTGCTAGGATATAGCGTTTGCAGATGTCTATGTATCGTAGCAATAGATTTCTAACGCTTGTTAAATCGGGATATCGCATCTCATTTCTATGTTTCATGATAAGATACGATATTCATTACGAAGTGTTATGTTTTCCTCTTATACACATCAAATGAATGTAAGTGTGATACTTCCTTGCTAGGAAGTACCGTTTTCAGTTGTCTACGCATCGTAGCAATAGAGTTCCAATGCTTCTTAAATCGCGATATCGCATCTTATTTCTATGTCTCGTGATAAGTTATAATGTTCATTGTGGAGTGTTATGTATACCTCGTCTACACTTCAAAAGAGTGTAAATGGCACACTTCCTTGCAAGGAAATAGCGTTTCCAGATGTCTACGTATCGAAGCAATAGATTTCTAATGCATCTTATAGTGATATAACGCATCTCATTACTATGTTTCATGTTAAGATATAATATACATTGCGAATTGTCATGTATACCTCGCATACACTTCAAATGAGTGTAAATGCGACAGTTCCTTGCTGCGAAATAGCGTTGCAGATGTCTACGTATCGAAGCAATAGAGTTCTAGTGCACCTTAAAACGTGATATCGCATCACATTTCTATGTCTTATGATAAGATATAATATTCATTGCGAAGTGTCATGTGTTCCTCGTCTGCGCTTCAATTGAATGTAAATGCGACACTTCCTTTCTAGGAAATTACGTTTCCAGATGTCTACGTATCGAAGCAATAGAATTCTCTAGTATCTTAAAGCGCGATATCGCATTTCATTTCTATGTTTCATGATAAGATATATTCATTGCGAAGTGTCATGTATTCCTCGTGCACACTTCACATGAACGTAAATGCGACACTTCCTTGCTAGGAAATAGCGTTTGCAGATGTCTACGCATCGTAGCAATAGAGTTCTAATGCTTCTCAAAACGAAATATCGCATCTCATTTCTATGTCTTATGATAAGATATAATATTCATTGCGAAGTGTTATGTGTTCCTCGTCTGCACTTCAATTGAATGTAAGTGCGACACTTCCTTTCTAGGAAATTACGTTTCCAGATGTCTACGTATCGAAGCAATAGAGTTCTAATGCTCTTAGAAACGCGAAATCGCATCTCATTTCTAAGTTTCGTGATGAGATAGAATATTCATTGCGAAGTGTCATGTATACCTCGCATACACATCGAATGAATGTAAATGCGACACTTCCTTGCTAGGAAATAGCGTTTGCAGATGTCTACGTATCGAAGCAATAGAGTTCTAATGCTTCATAAATCGCCATATCGCATCTCATTTCTATGTTTCATGATAAGATATAATATTCATTGCGTAGTGCCATGTATACTTCGTATTCACTTCAAAAGAATGTAAATGCGACACATCCTTGCTAGGAAGTAGGGTTTGCAGATGTCTACGCATCGAAGCAATAGTGTTCCAATGCTTCTTAAATCTCGTTATCGCACCTCAATTCTACGTTTCACGATAAGATATAATATTCATTGTGCAGTGTTATGTATATCTCGTCCACACTTCAAATGAATGTAAGTGCGACACTTCCTTGCTAGGAAAAAGCGTTTCCAGATGTCTACGTATCGTAGCAATAGAGTTCTAATGCTTCTTAAAACGCGATATCGCATCTTACTTCTATGTTTCATTGTAAGATAAAATAATCATTGCGAAGTGTCACTTATACATTGAATTCACTTCAAAGGAATGTAAATGCGACACTTCCATGCTAGGAAATAGCGTTTGCAGAAGCTTACGTATCGTAGCAATAGAGATCTTATGTTTCGTAAAACGCAATATCGCATCTCATTTCTATGTTTCAATGTAAGATAAAATAATCATTGCGAAGTGTCACTTATACCTCGCATACACTTCAAATGAATGTAAATGGGACGCTCCATTGCTAGGAAATAGCGTTTGCAGATGTCTATGTATCGCAGAAATAGTGTTCTAATGCTTCTTGAAACGCGATATCGCATCCCATGACTATGTTTCATGATAAGATATAATATTCAATGCGAAGTGTCATGTACAACGCGAATTCACTTCAAAAGAATGTAAATGCGACACTTCCTTGCTAGGAAAAAGCGTTTCCAGATGTCTACGTATCGTAGCAATGGAGTTCTAATGCTTCTTAAAACGCGATATCGCATCTCACTTCTATGTTTCATTGTAAGATAAAATAATCATTGCGAAGTGTCACTTCTACCTCGCATACACTTCAAATGAATGTAAATGCTACACTTAATTGCTACGAAATAGCGTTTGCAGATGTCTCCGTATCGAAGCAATAGAGTTCTAATGCTTCTTAAAACGAGATGTCGCATCTCACTTCTGTTTCAGGATAAGATATAATATTCATTGCGAAGTGTCATGTGTACCTCGTATTCACTTTAAAGGAATGTAAATGCGACACTTCCATGCTAGAAAATAACGTTTGCAGATGTCTACATGTCGTAGCAATAGAGTTCTAATGCTTCTCAAAACGCTATATCGCATCTCATTTATATGATTCATGATAAGAGATAATATTCATAGCGAAATGTCATGTATACCTGGAATTCACTTCAAAGTAATGTAAATGCGACGCTTCCTTGCTAGGAAATAGCGTCTGCAGATATCTACGTATCGAAGCAATAGAGTTCTAATGCTTCCTAAATCGCGATATCGCATCTCATTTCTATGTTCCGTGATAAGATATAATATCCATTGTGGAGTGTTATGTATACCACGTATTCACTTCAAAAGAATGTAAATGCAACACTTCCTTGTTAGGAAATAGCGTTTACAGATGTCTACGTGTCGTAGAAACAGAGATCTAATGCTTCTTAAAAAGCGATATCGTATCGCGTTCCTATGTTTCATGATAGGATATAATATTCACTGTGCAGAGTTATGTATACCTCGTATTCACTTCAAAGGAATGTAAATACGACACTTCCTTGCTACGAAATTGCGTTTGCAGATGTCTCCGTATCGAAGCAATAGAGTTCTAACGCTTCTTAAAACGAGATATCGCATCTTATTTCTATGTTTCATAATAAGATATAATATTCATTGCGAATTCTCATGAATACCTTGTATTCACTTCAAACGAATGTAAATGCGACACTTCCATGCTTGGAAATAGCGTTTTCAGATGTCTACATATGGCAGCAATAGAGTCCTAATTCTTCTTAAAACGCGATATCGCATCCCATTTCTACGTTTCATGATAAGACACATAATTCATTGCGAGGTTACATGTACACCTCTTATTCACTTCAAAAGAATGTAAATGCGACACTTCCTTGCTAGGAAATAGCGTTGGCAGATGTCTACGTATCTTAGCAATAGAGTTCTAATGCTTCCCAAAACGCGATATCGCATCCCATTTCTATGTTCCATGATAAAATATAATTTTCATTGCGAAGTGTCACTTATATCTCGCATACACTAAAAAAGAATATAGATGCGACACTTCCTTGCTAGGAAATAGCTTTCGCAGATGTCTACGTATCGAAGCAATATAGTTCTGATACTCCTTAAAAAGCGATATCGCATCTCATTTCTATATTTCATGATAAGATATAATATTCATTGCGAAGTGTCTTGTATACCACGCATACACTTCAATCGAAATAAAAGGCGACACTTCATTGCTAGGAAATAGCGTTCGCAGATGTCTACGTGTCGAAGCAGTAGGGTTCTAATGCTTCTTAAATCGCCATATCGCATCTCACTTCTATGTTTCATGATAAGATATAATATTCATTGCGAAGTTACATGCATATCTCGTATTCACTTCAAATGAATGTAAATGCAACACTTCCTCGCTAGGAAATAACGTTTAAAAGATCTCTACGTATCGCAGCAATAGAGTTGTAATGATTCTTATAACGCGATATCGCACCACATTTCTATGTTCCATGATAAGATATAATATTCATTGAAAAGTGTCATGTATACCTCGTATGCACTTCAAAAGTATGTAACTGCGACACTTCCTCTCTAGGAAATAGCGTTTGCAGATGTCTACGTATCGTAACAAGAGAGTTCTAATGCTTTTTAAATCGCGATATCGCATCTCATCTCTATGTTTCATGATAAGATATAATATTCATTGTGGAGTGTTATGTATACCTCGTATTCACTTCAATGGAATGTAAATGCAACACTTCCTTCCTAGGAAATAGCGTTTGCAGATTTCTCCGTATCGAAGGAATAGTGTTCTAATGCTTCGTAAATCGCGATATCGCATTTCATTTCTATGTTTCATGTCCAGGTATTATATTCATTGTGGAGTGTTATGTATACCTCGTATTCACTTCAAACGAATCCATATGCGACACATCCTAGCTAGGAAGTAGCGTTTGCAGATGTCTGCGTATCGTAGCAATAGAATTTTAATGCTTTTTGAATCGCAATGTCGCATCTCATTCCTATGTTTCATGATAAGATATAATATTCTTTGCGAAGTGTCATGTATACCTAGTATTCACTTCAAAAGAATGTAAGTGCGGTACTTCCTTGCTATTAAACAGCGTTTGCAGATGTCTACATTTCGTAGCAATCGAGCCCTACCGCTTCTTAAAACGCGATATCGCATCTCATTTCTATATTTCATGATAAGATATAATATTCATTGCGAAGTTACATGCATATCTCGTATTCACATCAAATGAATGTAAATGCAACACTTCCTCGCTAGGAAATAACGTTTAAAAGATCTCTACGTATCGCAGCAATAGAGTTGTAATGATTCTTATAACGCGATATCGCACCACATTTCTATGTTCCATGATAAGATACAATATTCATTGAAAAGTGTCATGTATACCTCGTATGCACTTCAAAAGTATGTAACTGCGACACTTCCTCTCTAGGAAATAGCGTTTGCAGATGTCTACGTATCGTAACAAGAGAGTTCTAATGCTTTTTAAATCGCGATATCGCATCTCATCTCTATGTTTCATGATAAGATATAATATTAATTGCGAAGTGTCATGTAGACTTCGTATTCACTTAAAAAGTATGTAAATGCGACACATCTTTGCCAGGAAATAGCGTTTGCAGATGTCTCCGTATCGAAACAATGGAGTTCTAATGCTTCTTAAAACGCGATATCGCATCTCATTTCTATGTTTCATGGTATGATACAATATTCAATGCGAAGTGTTATGTATACCTCGTCTGCACATCAAAAGAGTTTAAATGCCACACTTCCTTGCTAGCAAATAGCGTTTCCAGATCTCTGCGTATCCAAGCAATAGAGTTCTATCGCTTCTTAAAACGCGATATCGCATCGCAGTTCTATGTTTCATGATATGATGTAATATACATTGCGAAGTGTTACGTAAACCTCTTCAACACTTCAAAAAAATGCAAATGGCACACGTCCTTGCATAGGAAATGCGTTTCGAGATGTCTACGTATTGAAGCAATGGAGATCTAATGCTTCCTAGTACGCGATATCGCACCTAATTTCCATGTTCTATGATAAGATATAATATTCATTGCTAAGTGTTATGTATACCCAGTCTACACTTCAAAGGAATGTAAATGCCACACTTCCGTGCTAGGAAATGCGTTTCCAGATCTCTACGTATCGAAGCAATGGAGTTCTAATGCCTCTTGAAACGCGATATCGCATCTCGTTTCTATGTTTCATGATAAGATGTAATATTCATTGCGGAGTGTCATGTATACCACGTATTCACTTCAAAAGAATGTAAATGCTTGACACTTCCTTGCTACGGAGTAGCGTTTGCAGATGTCTGCGTATCGAAGCAATAGAGTTCTAATGCCTCTTGAAACGCGATATCGCATCTCGTTTCTATGTTTCATGATAAGATGTAATATTCATTGCGGAGTGTCATGTATACCACGTATTCACTTCAAAAGAATGTAAATGCTTGACACTTCCTTGCTACGGAGTAGCGTTTGCAGATGTCTGCGTATCGAAGCAATAGAGTTCTAATGCATCTTAAAACACGATATCGCATCTCATTCCTATGTCTCATGATAAGATATACTATTCATTGTGGAGTGTTATGTATACCATGTATTCGCTTCAGAACAATGTAAATGCGACACTTCCTTGCTAGGAAGTAGCGTTTTGCAGATGTCTACGTATCGAAGCGATAGAGTTCTAATGCATCTTAAAACGCGATATAGCACACCACTTCTATGTCTCATGATAAGATATAATATTCATTGCGAAGTGTTATGTATTCCTCGTCTACACTTCGAATGAATGTAAATGCGACACGTCCTTGCTAGGAAATAGCGTTGGCAGATGTCCACGTATTGTAGCAATACATTTCTAATGCTCCTTAAATCGCGATATCGCAACTCATTTCTATGTCTCATGATAAGATATAATTTTCATTGTGCAGTGTTATGTATATCTCGTCTACACTTCAAATGAATGTAAATGCGACACTTGCATGCTAGGAAATAGCGTTTGCAGGTATCTACATATCGAAGCAATAGAGTTCTAGTGCTTCTCAAAACGCGATATCGCATCTCATTTCTATGTTTCATGATAAGATATAATACTCATTGCGAAGTGTTATGTTTTCCTCGTCCACACTTCAAATGACTGTAAATGCGACACTCCCTTGCAAGGAAGTAGCGTTTTGCAGATGTCTACGTATCGAAGCGATAGAGTTCTAATGCATCTTAAAACGCGATATAGTACACCACTTCTATGTCTCATGATAAGATATAATATTCATTGCGAAGTGTTATGTATTCCTCGTCTACACTTCGAATGAATGTAAATGCGACACGTCCTTGCTAGGAAATAGCGTTGGCAGATGTCCACGTATTGTAGCAATACATTTCTAATGCTCCTTAAATCGCGATATCGCAACTCATTTCTATGTCTCATGATAAGATATAATTTTCATTGTGCAGTGTTATGTATATCTCGTCTACACTTCAAATGAATGTAAATGCGACACTTGCATGCTAGGAAATAGCGTTTGCAGGTATCTACATATCGAAGCAATAGAGTTCTAGTGCTTCTCAAAACGCGATATCGCATCTCATTTCTATGTTTCATGATAAGATATAATACTCATTGCGAAGTGTTATGTTTTCCTCGTCCACACTTCAAATGACTGTAAATGCGACACTCCCTTGCAAGGAACTAGCGTTTGCAGTTGTCTACGTATCGAAGCAATAGATTTCTAATGCTTCTTCAAACGAGATATCGCATCCCATTTCTATGTTTCAAGATAGGATATAATATTCATTGCGAAGTGTTATGTATACCTCGTATTCACTTCAAAAGAATGTAAATGCGACACTTCCTTGCTAGTGTCACGTTTGGCGAAAGAATTTTTCGTTTATCCGGAGGCTTCACGACACGAGCCTATTTATACGGATTTCGGTACGCGGGAACGCGTTACGACCGGGCCCAATATTTTTGGCTTACGCGACGCGGTAAAAACACTCGCGATATGATGGAAAAGCCTTACCTTTCGCTGGCTTCAGTCTCGATACGCAGGTAGAATATGCGTCGAGGTTCGTTGGTAGGTATCGATACAGCGATCGGTCGGTTGATGTTGTCGGTGACTTTGATTAACTTCCAGCAAAACGGGAAACAGCGGTCTGGATGCAGAGTAGATTCAGCGGAGACTGTGGATATTGCAGAGACGTTGGCTGCAGAGGCAGGCGAATCGGCGTTGATCGGCGTTTCGGAAAACTGTGACTGAACCGGAACGATGACGACAGGTTGCTGCGGTACGAGGACCCGGGGTGTATCTCCCAGGTATTCACGAGCAAGTGAACCAACAAAATTCTTACGACCCGCGCGTCGTGTTCTTCGCGAACAGGATCCACGTTTCATTCACCCAGTTTTTCTGTACTTTCAGGCAATGTTCAGAAGGATAAGCGGCGGTCCGCTCTATCGCAACGTCGCAAAGCTGAGTTCTATACTCCTTCAAGGTGAACAAACGCAACCCAATTGTTGGAAGGAACACGTCGTAGAATTTGTAGTTTAAGAATAATGTTTTAACGTAAGAACTAGTATATTATGTTTAGATTTAGTAATTATTGGAATAGGAACTAGTAGAACTGGTAAAAGAACTTGTAGATTGGATTTAGTAACTAAAGTAAAATATATTCTAAGTTACAGTGTACAAAAGTGAAATTATTCTAAGTTAGAACTAGTAAAATGGAAATAGCAACGCGTAGCCTAGACCCCACATTGAGGCGGATTGAGATGGAAGATCGATGTTAACTCTAGAAGCCCGAGGACTCGAATGTGTCTCTCGAGGCGCGTCTGGGACCTCCTTGGTTCGCGGGGCGCTACGGTCGCAGGCGCTCGTGGTAGGGTGCGCGCGGTCCAGCGAGTGGGGACTCGCGGATCGTGGTGGGGCAAGCGGCTCGTGTCGATAGCCTGGGCGCATCTAGCGTCTAATCTTAAGAATAAGGACTTAGAATTACATGTGTGTTGTGGTGTGTTACAATTCGTGTCGAGTACTTATATCTATGAGTATTATAGACTTATTCTAGAAATAGTATGTAGGTTCAGGCAACGTAGATTCTCTGAACTGGAAAAGTCCCCATTGCGGCGACGGACTGCGGCTTCTTCTCTCTGTTGGGCGGAATTCCTGATGAGAGGGCGATAGGGTTGCTTGTAGGTGCGAGCGAGACAGCGTTCCTTGCAGGTACGACTGAGTACGTGCGGTCGTGCGCGCGCGAACTCTGCTGCTTGCCGATATTTCAGGCGAGTATTGCAGGTTGTCTCTGTCCAGGGGTCGATGCTGGAGGTTCCGAGGATGCTGACGTATGTAATGGGTGGCAGGCGCTACGCCTGATGTCACACTAGGAAATAGCGTTGGCAGATGTCTACGTATCGAAGCATTAGAGTTCTAATGCATCTTAAATCGCGATATGGCATCTCATTTCTATCCTTCATGACAAGATATAATTTTCATTATGCAGTGTTATTTATACCTCGTATTAACTTCAAAAGAATATAAATGCGACACTTCCTTGCTAGGAAATAGCGTTTGCAAATGTCTACGTATCGTAACAATAACGTTCTAATGCTTCTCAAAACGCGATATCGCATCCCATTTCGATGTTTCATGATAAGATATAATATTCATTGTGGAGTGATAAGTATACCACGTATTCTCTTCAAAAGAATGTAAATGCGACACTTCCTTGCTAGAATATAGCGATGGCAGATGTCTACGTATGGACGCAATTGAGTTCTAATGCTGCTTAAATCGCGATATCGCATCTCATTTCCATGTTCATGATAAGATATAATATTTATTGTGCAGTGATATGTATATCTCGTCTACACTTCAAAAGAATGTAAATGCGACACTTTCTTGCTAGGAGATAGCGTTGGCAGATGTCTACGTATCGAAGCATAACAGATCTATGGCCTCTTAAATCGCCATATCGCATCTCATTTCTATGTATAACGATAAGATATAATATTCATTGCGAACTGTCTTGTATACCTCGGATACACTTCAAATGAATGTAAATGCGACACTTCCTTGCTAGCATATAGCGTTTGCAGATGTCTACGTATCGTAGCATTAGTGTCCTAATGCTTCTCAAAACGCAATATCGCATCTCATTTCTATGATTCATGATAATATATAATAATCATTGCGTAGTGTCATGTATACCTCGCATACACTTCAAATGAATGTAAATGCGACACTCCCTTGCTAGGAAGTAGTGTTTGCAGATATTTACGTATCGTAGCATTAGTGTTCTAATGACTCTCAAAACGCGATATCGCATCTCATTTCTATGTTTCATGATAATATATAATCATCATTGCGAAGTGTCATGTATGCCTCGCATACACTTCAAATGAATGTAAATGCGGCACTCCCTTGCTAGGAAATAGTGTTTGCAGATGTCTAGGTATCGAAGCAATAGAGATCTAATGCTGCTTAAACCGTGATATCGCATCTCATTTCTATGTTTCATGATAGGATATAATATTCATTGCGAAGTGTCTTGTATACATTGCACACACTTCAAATGAACGTAAATGCGACACTCCCTTGCTAGGTAATAGCGTTTGCAGATGTCTACTTATCGTAGCATTTGTGTTCTAATGCTTCTCAAAACGCGATATCGCATCTCATTTCTATGTTTCATGATAAGATACAATATTCATTGCGAAGTGCCATGTATACCTCGTATTCACTTCAAAACAATGTAAATGGGACACTTCCTTGCTAGGAAATAGCGTTTGCAGATGTCAACGTATCGTAGCAATAAAGTTCTAATTCTTCTTAAAACGCGACATCGCATCTCATTTCTATGTTTCATGATAAGATATAATATTCATTACGAAGTGTCATGTATACCTCGTATTCCTTTCAAGAGAATGTAAATGCGACACTTCATTGCTAGGAAATAGCGTTTGCAGATGTCTACGTATCGTAGCAATAAAGTTCCAATGCATCTTATATCGCGATATCCCATCTCATTTCTATGTTTCATGATAATATATAATATTCATTGTGCAATGTTATGTATACCTCGCATACATTTCAAAAGAATGTAAATGCGACACTTCCTTGCCAGGAAATAGCGATTGCAGATGTCTACGTATCGACGCAATAGAGTTCTAATGCTCCTTGGAACGGGATATCGCATCTCATTTCTATGTTTCATGGTAAGATATAGTATTCATTGCGAAGTTTCACGTGTTCCTCGTATGCACTTCAAATGAATGTAAATGCGGCACTTCCTTCTTAGGAAATAGCGTTTGCAGATGTCTACGTATCGTAGCAAGCGTGTTATAATGCTTCTTAAAACGAGATATCGCATCTCATTTCTATGTTTCATGATAACATATAATATTCATTGCGAATTATTATGTATACCTCGCATACACTTCAAATGAATGTAAATGCCAAACTTCCTTGCTAAGAAATAGCGTTTGCAGATGTCTACGTATCGTAGCAATAGAGTTCTAATGCTCCTTCGAACGGGATATCGCATCTCATTTCTATGTTTCATGATAATATAATAATATTCATTGTGCAATGTTATGTATACCTTGCATTCACTTCAAGAGAATATAAATGCGACACTTCCTTGCTAGGAAATAGCGTTTGCAGATTTCTGCGTATCGTAGCATTAGATTTCTATTGCATCTCAAAACACGATATCGCATCTCATTTCTATGTTTCATGATAAGATATAATGTTCATTGCGAAGTGTTATGTATACCTCGCATACACTTCAAATGAATGTAAAAGCGACACTTCCTTTCTAGGAAATAGCGTTTCCAGATGTTTACGTATCGAAGCAATAGAGTTCTAATGCTTCTTATATCGCCATATCGCATCCCTTTTCTATGTTTCATGATATGATATAATATTCATTGTGAAGTGTTATGTATACCTCGTATTCACTTCAAAAGAATGTAAATGCGACACTTCCTTGCTAGGAGATAGCGTTGGCAGATGTCTACGTATCGGAGCAATAGAATTCTAATGCTTCTTAAACCGAGATATCGCATCTCAATTCTATGTTGCTTGATAAGATATAATTATCATTGCGTAGTGTCATGTATACATCGTATTCACTTCAAAAGGATGTATATGCGACAGTCCCTTGCTAGAAAGTAGCGTCTGCAGATGTCTACGAATCGAAGCAACAGTGTTCTAATGCATCTTAAATCGCGATATTGCATCTCATTTCTATATTTCATGATAAGATATAATATTCATTGTGCAGTGTTATGTATACCTCGTATTCACTTCAAAAGAATGTAAATGCGACACTTCCTTGCTAGGAAGTAGCGTTTGCAGATGTCTACGAATCGAAGAAATAGAGTTCTAATGCTTCTTAAATCGCGGAATCCCATCTCATTTCTATGATTCATGATAAGATGTAGTATTCATTGTGCAGTGTTACGTATACCTCGTATTTTCTACAAAATAATGTAAATGTGACACTTCCTTGCTAGGAAATGGCGTTTGCAGATGTCTACGTATCCAAGCAATAGAGTTCTAACACCTCTTAAATCGCGATATTGCATCTCATCTCTATGTTTCATGATAGGATAAGATATTAATTGCCAAGTGTCATGTATACCTCGTATTCACTTCAAAAGAATGTAGATGCTACACTTCCTTCCTAGGAAATAGCGTTTGCAGGTGTCTACGTGTCGAAGCAATAGATTTCTAATGCTGCTTAAATCGCGATATCGCATCTCATTTCCATGTTCATGATAAGATATAATATTTATTGTGCAGTGATATGTATATCTCGTCTACACATCAAAACAATGTAAATACGACACTTTCTTGCTGGGAAATAGCGTTTGCAGATGTCTACGTATCGAAGCAATAGAGTCCTAATGCTGCTTACATCGCGATATCGCATCTCATTTCCATGTTTCATGATAAGATACAATATTCATTGCGAAGTGTCTTGTATACCTCGCATACACTTCAAATGAATGTAAATGCGACACTTCCTTGCTAGGAAATAGCGTTGGCAGATGTCTACGTATCGAAGCAATAGAGATCTACTGCATCTTAAATCGCGATAACGCATCTCATTTCTTTGTTTCATGATAAGATATAATATTCATTGTGCAGTGTTATGTATACCTCCTATTCGCTTCAAAAGAATGTAAATGCGACACTTCCTTGCTAGGAAATAGCGTTTGCAGATTCTACGTATCGTAGCAATAGAGTTCTAATTCTTCTTAAAACGCGATATCGCATCTCATTTCTATGTTTCATGATAAGATACAATATTAATTGCCAAGTGTCATGTATACCTCGTATTCACTTCAAAAGAATGTAAATGCTACACTTCCTTGCTAGGAAATAGCGTTGGCAGATGTCTACGTATCGAAGCAATAGAGATCTACTGCTTCTTAAATCTCCATATCGCATCTCATTTCTATGTTTCATGATAAGGTAAAATATTCATTATGAAGTGTCATGTATGCCACGTATTCACTTCAAAAGAATGATAATGCGTCACTTGCTTGCTAGGAAATAGCGTTTGCAGATGTCTACGTATCGAAGCAATAGTGTTCTAATGCTTCTTAAATTGCGATATCGCATCTCATTTCTATGTTTCATGTTAAGATATAATATTCATTCCGAAGTGTCACGTATACCTCGTATTCACTTCAAACTAATGTAAATGCGACAATTCCTTGCTAGGAAGAACCGTCTGCAGATGTCTACGTATCGAAGCATTAGAGTTCTAATGCTACTTCTATCGCGATATCGCATCTCATTTCTATGTTTGATGATAAGATATAATATTCGTTGCGATGTGTTATGTATTCCTTGTCTACACTTCAAAAGAATGTAAATGCAAGACTTCGTTGCTAGGAAATAGCGTTTCCAGATGTCTACGTACCGAAGCAATAGAGTTCTAATTCTTCTTAAAACGCGATATCGCATCTCATTTCTACGTTTCAAGATAAGATATAATATTCATTGTGGAGTGTTATGTATACCTCGTATTCACTTCAAAAGAATGTAAATGCGACTCTTCGTTTCTAGGAAATTACGTTTCCAGATGTTTACTTTTCGAAGCAATAGATTTCTAACGCTTCTTAAAACGCAATATCGCATCTCATTTCTACGTTTCATGATAAGATATAATATTCATTGTGTAGTGTTATGTATATCTCGCCTACACTCCAAATGAATGTAAATGCGACACTTCCTTGCTATTAAATAGCGTTTGCAAACGTCTACGTATCGTAGCAATAGAGTTCTAACGATTCTTAATTCGCGATATCGCATCTCATTTCTATGTTTCATGATAAGATATAATATTCATTGCGAATTGTTATGTATTCCTCGTATTCACTTCAGAAGAATGTAAATGCGACACATCCTTCTTAGGAAGTAGCGTTTGCAGATGTCTACGTATCGATGCAATAGTCTTCTAATCCACCTTAAATCGCGATATCACATCTCATATCTATGTTTCATGATAAGATATAATATTCAATGCGAAGTGACATGTATACTTCAGAAGAAAGTAAATGCGACACTTCCTTGCTAGGAAATAGCGTTTGCAGATGTCTCCGTATCGAAGCAGTAGAGTTCTAAAACTTCTTAGAACGCGATATTTCTCCTCATTTCTGGTTCATGATAAGATATAATATTCATTGTGGAGTGTTATGTATACCTCGTATTCACTTCAGATGAATGTAAATGCGACACTTCCTTGCTAGGATATAGCGTTTGCAAAAGTCTACGTATCGAAGCAATAGAGTTCTAATGCCTTATAAATCGCGATATCGCATCTCATTTCTATGTTTCATGACAAGATATAATATTCATTGTGGAGTGTTATGCATACCTCGTATTCACTTCAGATGAATGTAAATGCGACACTTCCTTCCTAGGAAATAGCGTTTGCAGATGTCTACGTATCGCAGCAATAGAGTTCTAACGCTTCTCAAAACGCGATATCGCATCCCATTTCTATGTTTCGTGATAAGGTATAATATTCATTGTGTAGTGTTACGTATACCCCGCATTCGCGTCAAAAGAATGTAAGTGCGACACTTCCTTGCTATTAAATAGCGTTTCCAGATGTCTACATATCGAAGCAATAGAGTTCTAATGCATCTTAAATCGCGATATCGCGTCTCATTTCCATGTTTCGTGATAAGATATAATATTCATTGTGGAGTGTTATGTCTACTTCGTATTCACCTCCAAAGAATGTCAATGCGACACTTGCTTGCTAGGAAATAGCTTTCCAGATGACTACGTTGTAACGTCTCGCGTACTGCCTTCCATCCCCCAGCGCCTCCCACAGCATCCGGCAGCGACGTACTCACCGTCAGCAGCACCTAAGCACACGGGACATGCGCCACCACAACCAAACATACACCTCGTCCGCCGAGCCATGGCTGCTATCAAGGTACGAAGACCTAGGAGTTCGACCGATCGACCGTGTGACAACGTGCAGCATTTCCAAAGCCAGGAAAGGTGCAGCATCCAACCAGACGACTGGACCACTGGGCACAACAGCGAATCACCTACACCATTACAGCGTTATTCCTATTTCCAAAGTATATATTCGAAAATCGTACTCTAGATCTAAGTACTCGACACATACATTGTACATACGCAAACAACACACACATAGGTTCCAAGATCAATATAAATATCCATAATTATAAGTTGAGGTACGCTCTGGCGGGTGTCCGACGCGCGCGGCTCACGCGTAACGCGAGCCGCGCCCCACTCCGACCGGCCGCCCCACTGCGCGGACCGAGCGGCTACCCCACTCCGGGGTCCAGCGACTCGGGCGCCACGCGACCTAAGGAGGGCGCGGACCCGCGATCCGAAAGGCAGTATTCTCCGAGCTGCGTTCCAAGCTGATCATTAGAGAGCTCTAATGCCTACGGGCTATTATCCACCTTAGTCAGAGGTGTTCGTAATTCTATTCTAAATTCAAGTTCAATTCCAATCATCGAGTCTAGTTCTAATTCCAATCCTAAACAATTATGTCTACTTTTAACTTAGTCTTAGGGAAAGTACAGTGTAAGCTTAGGATTAACTTAGAATATACTTTGATTTTACCACCTAACTACTAGTTCAGTTATTGATAATTTCCATTAACTTCATTCTTATCCTACGAGTTCTTCCACGAGCCAACGCGTGGACATTCTACATTCAAACCAATCGTTAGTCGATCATTCGTAATCAGCTGGTTAGAGCGGACCGCCGCTTAGCTTCGCTGACCCGTACGTGAGACTGCGTGCAGATAACGTCGACATTTCACTCTCTGGACCGACAGGCTAGAGCGGACCGCCGCTTACCCGAGTCGTATCTAGTCTGCTGAAGTTAGACGCGAATGTGCAGTAATTCGAAGCGAAAGGCTCGAAGACGTGCGGGAAGGAAGAACTTCCTACGCCGTCTCGTACGTGAATACGTGGGCACCAAAGCCTTACCGTCGATCTGTGCATCCGCCACCGTCCTCGTGACTTCTCAACGTTCCACGCCGACAACCTTATCCGATCCAAGGAAGCCGAACATTGCTGAATCCCCGCAACCCTGGGCGCTCATCCCTTGGACATGCAGCCTCGCAGTCCTTACGCAGCATCGATACCAGACTACGATCCACGGAAGCAGAGATATCTCAGGAATGAATATTGATTTGTTCGCTATCAAGACGGCAAAGGTAGGATTTTTCCACATTTACCGCGTTAGCGTGTTCGTAAAAGCGTTCGTTGTCCCACGGAAGGAACGCGGCATTAGTCGCAATTAAGCGAGCCGTTTCCGCGAACTGGCTGCGTGTAGTGTCCGAGTAAAGCGGAAATTTTCCACCATCGTGACGTGACAACGTATCGAAGCATTAGAGTTCTAAAGCTTCCAAAATCGCGATATCGCATCTAATTTCTATATTTCGTGATAAGGTATATTCATTGCGAAGTGTCCCTTACACTTCGCATACACTTCAAATGAATGTAAATGAGACACTTCCTTCCTAGGAAATAGCGTTTGCAGATGTCTACGTATCGTAGCAATAGAGTTCTAATGCTTCTTAAATCGTCATATCGGACCTCACTTCTACGCTTCATAATAAGATATAATATTCATTGTGCAGTGTTATGTATATCTCGTCTACACTTCAAATGAATGTAAATGCGACACTTCCTTGCTTGGAAATAGCGATGGCAGATGTCTACGTATCGTAGCATTAGAGTTCTAATCCTTCTTAGAACGCGATATCGCATCTCATTTCTATGTTTTATCATAAGATACAATATTCATTGCGGAGTGTCATATATATTTCGTATTCACTTCAAACGAATGTAAATGCGACACTTCCTTGCTAGGAGGTAGCGTTTGCAGATGTCTACGTATCGAAGCAATAGAGTTCCAATGCATCTTAAATCGCGGTATCGCATCTCATATCTATGTTTCATGATAAGATACAATATTCAATGCGAAGTGTCATGTATACCTCGCATTCACTTCAAATGAATGTAAATGCGACACTTCATTGCTAGGATATAGCGATGGCAGAAGTCTACGTATGGAAGCAATAGAGTTCTAATGCTTCTTAAATCGTCATATCACATCTCATTTCTATGTTTCATGATAAGATATAATATTCATTGTGCAGTGTTATATATACCTCGTATTCACTTCGAAAGAATATAAATGCGACACTTCCTTCCTAGGAAATAGCATCTGCAGATATCTACGTATCGTAGCAATAGAGTTCTAATGTTTCTTAAATCGCGATATCGCATCTCACTTGTATGTTTCATGATGAGATACAATAATCATTGCGGAGTGTCATGTATACTTCGTATTCACTTCAAAAGGATGTAATTGCGACACTTCATTGCCAGGATATAGCGCTTGCAGATGTCTATGTATCGAAGCAATAGAGTTCTAATGCTTCTAAAATCGCGATATTGCATATCACTTCCACGTTTCATGATAAGATATAATATTCATTGTGCAGTGTTATGCATATCTCACCTACACTTCAAAAGAATGTAAATGCGACACTTCCTTGCTAGGTAATAGCGTTCGCAGATGTCTACGTATCGTAGCAAATGTGTTCTAATGTTTCTTAAAACGCGATACCGCTCCTCATTTCTATGTTTCACGATAAGATATAATTTTCATTGTGGAGTGTTATGTATACCTCGTATTCACCTCAAATGAATGTAAAGGCGACACTTCCTTGCTGGGAAATAGCGTTTGCAGATGTCTACGTATCGTAGCAATAGAGTTCTAATGCTTCTTAAAACGCGATATCGCATCCCATTTCTATGTTTCATGATAAGGTATAATGTTCATTGTGGAGTGTTATGTATACCTCGTATTCACTTCAAAAGAATGTGAAAGCGACACTTCCTTGCTAGGAAATAACGTTTGCAGATGTTTACGCATCGTAGCAAGAGAGTTTTAAAGCCTCTCAAAACGCGATATCTCATCTCAATTCTATGTTTCATGATAAGATATAATTTTCATTGTGGACTGTTATGTATACCTCGCATACACATCAAATGATTATAAATGCGACACTTCCTTGCAAGGAAGTGGCGTTTGCAGATGTCTACGTATCGAAGCAATAGAGTTCTAATACTTCTTAATTCGCTATATCGCATCTCATTTCTATGTTTCATGATAAGATATAATATTCATTGTGGAGTGTTATGTATACCTCGTACTCACTTCAAAAGAATGTAAATGCGACACTTCCTTGCTGGGAAATAGAGTCTGCAGATGACTACGTATCGTAGCAATAGAGTTCTAATGCATCTTAAAACGCGATATCGCATCTCATTTCAATGTTTCATTATGAGATACAATATTCATTGCGAAGTGTCATGTGTACCTCGCATACACTTCAAATGAATGTAAATGCGACACTTCCTTTCTAGGAAATAGCGTCTGCAGATGTCTACGTATCGTAGCAATAGAGTTCTAATGCTTCTTAAATCGTCATATCGCATCTCATTTCTATGTTTCATGATAAGATATAATATTCATTGTGCAGTGTTATATATACCTCGTATTCACTTCGAAAGAATATAAATGCGACACTTCCTTCCTAGGAAATAGCATCTGCAGATATCTACGTATCGTAGCAATAGAGTTCTAATGTTTCTAAAATCGCGATATCGCATCTCACTTGTATGTTTCATGATGAGATACAATATTCATTGCGGAGTGTCAAGTATACTTCGTATTCACTTCAAAAGGATGTAATTGCGACACTTCATTGCCAGGATATAGCGCTTGCAGATGTCTATGTATCGAAGCAATAGAGTTCTAATGCTTCTAAAATCGCGATATTGCATCTCACTTACACGTTTCATGATAAGATATATGATTCATTGTGGAGTGTTATGTATATCTCGCATACAATTCAAATGAACGTAAATGCGACACTCCCATGCTAAGAAATATCGTTTGCAGATGTCTAAGTATCGTAGGAATGGAGTTCTAATGCTTCTTAAGACGCGATATCGCATCACACTTCTATGTTTCATTATAAGATATAATATTCATTACGAATTGTCATGTATAGCTCGCATACACTTCAAAAGAATGTAAATGCGACACTTCCTTCCTAGCAAATAGCGATGGCAGATGTCTACGTATCGAAGCATCAGGGTTCTAATGCTTCTTAGAACGCGAAAACACTCCCCGTTTATATGCTTCATGATAAGATATAATATTCATTGCGAACTGTCTTGTATACCTCGCATACTCACCAAATGAATGTAAATGCGACACTTCCTTGCTAGGAAGTAGCGTTTGCAGATGTCTACGTATCGAAGCAATAGAGTTCCAATGCATCTTAAATCGCGGTATCGCATCTCATATCTATGTTTCATGATAAGATACAATATTCAATGCGAAGTGTCATGTATACCTCGCATTCACTTCAAATGAATGTAAATGCGACACTTCATTGCTAGGATATAGCGATGGCAGAAGTCTACGTATGGAAGCAATAGAGTTCTAATGCTTCTTAAATCGTCATATCACATCTCATTTCTATGTTTCATGATAAGATATAATATTCATTGTGCAGTGTTATATATACCTCGTATTCACTTCGAAAGAATATAAATGCGACACTTCCTTCCTAGGAAATAGCATCTGCAGATATCTACGTATCGTAGCAATAGAGTTCTAATGTTTCTTAAATCGCGATATCGCATCTCACTTGTATGTTTCATGATGAGATACAATAATCATTGCGGAGTGTCATGTATACTTCGTATTCACTTCAAAAGGATGTAATTGCGACACTTCATTGCCAGGATATAGCGCTTGCAGTTGTCTATGTATCGAAGCAATAGAGTTCTAATGCTTCTAAAATCGCGATATTGCATATCACTTCCACGTTTCATGATAAGATATAATATTCATTGTGCAGTGTTATGCATATCTCACCTACACTTCAAAAGAATGTAAATGCGACACTTCCTTGCTAGGTAATAGCGTTCGCAGATGTCTACGTATCGTAGCAAATGTGTTCTAATGTTTCTTAAAACGCGATACCGCTCCTCATTTCTATGTTTCACGATAAGATATAATTTTCATTGTGGAGTGTTATGTATACCTCGTATTCACCTCAAATGAATGTAAAGGCGACACTTCCTTGCTGGGAAATAGCGTTTGCAGATGTCTACGTATCGTAGCAATAGAGTTCTAATGCTTCTTAAATCGTCATATCGCATCTCATTTCTATGTTTCATGATAAGATATAATATTCATTGTGCAGTGTTATATATACCTCGTATTCACTTCGAAAGAATATAAATGCGACACTTCCTTCCTAGGAAATAGCATCTGCAGATATCTACGTATCGTAGCAATAGAGTTCTAATGTTTCTAAAATCGCGATATCGCATCTCACTTGTATGTTTCATGATGAGATACAATATTCATTGCGGAGTGTCAAGTATACTTCGTATTCACTTCAAAAGGATGTAATTGCGACACTTCATTGCCAGGATATAGCGCTTGCAGATGTCTATGTATCGAAGCAATAGAGTTCTAATGCTTCTAAAATCGCGATATTGCATCTCACTTACACGTTTCATGATAAGATATATGATTCATTGTGGAGTGTTATGTATATCTCGCATACAATTCAAATGAACGTAAATGCGACACTCCCATGCTAAGAAATATCGTTTGCAGATGTCTAAGTATCGTAGGAATGGAGTTCTAATGCTTCTTAAGACGCGATATCGCATCACACTTCTATGTTTCATTATAAGATATAATATTCATTACGAATTGTCATGTATAGCTCGCATACACTTCAAAAGAATGTAAATGCGACACTTCCTTCCTAGCAAATAGCGATGGCAGATGTCTACGTATCGAAGCATCAGGGTTCTAATGCTTCTTAGAACGCGAAAACACTCCCCGTTTATATGCTTCATGATAAGATATAATATTCATTGCGAACTGTCTTGTATACCTCGCATACTCACCAAATGAATGTAAATGCGACACTTCCTTGCTAGGAAGTAGCGTTTGCAGATGTCTACGTATCGAAGCAATAGAGTTCCCATGCATCTTAAATCGCGATATCGCATCTCACGTCTATGTTTCATGATAAGATATAATATTCATTGCGGAGTGTCATGTATACTTCGTATTCACTTCAAATGAATGTAAATGGGACACTTCCTTGCTAGGAAATAGCGTTGGCAGATGTCTACGTATCGAAGCAGTAGAGTTCTAATGCTTCTTAAACCAAATATCGCATCTCATTTCTATGTTTCATGATAAGATATAATATTCATTGCGATGTGTCATGTATACTTCGTATTCTCTCCAAAAGAATGTAAGTGCGACACTTCCTTGCTAGGAAGTATCGTTTGCAGATGTCTACGTATCGAAGCAATAGAGTTCTCATGCATCTTAAATCGCGACATCGCATCTCATATCTATGTTTCATGATAAGATACAATATTCAATGCGAAGTGTCATGTATACCTCGCATTCACTTCAAATGAATGTAAATGCGACACTTCATTGCTAGGATATAGCGATGGCAGAAGTCTACGTATGGAAGCAATAGAGTTCTAATGCTTCTTAAATCGTCATATCACATCTCATTTCTATGTTTCATGATAAGATATAATATTCATTGTGCAGTGTTATATATACCTCGTATTCACTTCGAAAGAATATAAATGCGACACTTCCTTCCTAGGAAATAGCATCTGCAGATATCTACGTATCGTAGCAATAGAGTTCTAATGTTTCTTAAATCGCGATATCGCATCTCACTTGTATGTTTCATGATGAGATACAATAATCATTGCGGAGTGTCATGTATACTTCGTATTCACTTCAAAAGGATGTAATTGCGACACTTCATTGCCAGGATATAGCGCTTGCAGATGTCTATGTATCGAAGCAATAGAGTTCTAATGCTTCTAAAATCGCGATATTGCATATCACTTCCACGTTTCATGATAAGATATAATATTCATTGTGCAGTGTTATGCATATCTCACCTACACTTCAAAAGAATGTAAATGCGACACTTCCTTGCTAGGTAATAGCGTTCGCAGATGTCTACGTATCGTAGCAAATGTGTTCTAATGTTTCTTAAAACGCGATACCGCTCCTCATTTCTATGTTTCACGATAAGATATAATTTTCATTGTGGAGTGTTATGTATACCTCGTATTCACCTCAAATGAATGTAAAGGCGACACTTCCTTGCTGGGAAATAGCGTTTGCAGATGTCTACGTATCGTAGCAATAGAGTTCTAATGCTTCTTAAAACGCGATATCGCATCCCATTTCTATGTTTCATGATAAGGTATAATGTTCATTGTGGAGTGTTATGTATACCTCGTATTCACTTCAAAAGAATGTGAAAGCGACACTTCCTTGCTAGGAAATAACGTTTGCAGATGTTTACGCATCGTAGCAAGAGAGTTTTAAAGCCTCTCAAAACGCGATATCTCATCTCAATTCTATGTTTCATGATAAGATATAATTTTCATTGTGGACTGTTATGTATACCTCGCATACACATCAAATGATTATAAATGCGACACTTCCTTGCAAGGAAGTGGCGTTTGCAGATGTCTACGTATCGAAGCAATAGAGTTCTAATACTTCTTAATTCGCTATATCGCATCTCATTTCTATGTTTCATGATAAGATATAATATTCATTGTGGAGTGTTATGTATACCTCGTACTCACTTCAAAAGAATGTAAATGCGACACTTCCTTGCTGGGAAATAGAGTCTGCAGATGACTACGTATCGTAGCAATAGAGTTCTAATGCATCTTAAAACGCGATATCGCATCTCATTTCAATGTTTCATTATGAGATACAATATTCATTGCGAAGTGTCATGTGTACCTCGCATACACTTCAAATGAATGTAAATGCGACACTTCCTTTCTAGGAAATAGCGTCTGCAGATGTCTACGTATCGTAGCAATAGAGTTCTAATGCTTCTTAAATCGTCATATCGCATCTCATTTCTATGTTTCATGATAAGATATAATATTCATTGTGCAGTGTTATATATACCTCGTATTCACTTCGAAAGAATATAAATGCGACACTTCCTTCCTAGGAAATAGCATCTGCAGATATCTACGTATCGTAGCAATAGAGTTCTAATGTTTCTAAAATCGCGATATCGCATCTCACTTGTATGTTTCATGATGAGATACAATATTCATTGCGGAGTGTCAAGTATACTTCGTATTCACTTCAAAAGGATGTAATTGCGACACTTCATTGCCAGGATATAGCGCTTGCAGATGTCTATGTATCGAAGCAATAGAGTTCTAATGCTTCTAAAATCGCGATATTGCATCTCACTTACACGTTTCATGATAAGATATATGATTCATTGTGGAGTGTTATGTATATCTCGCATACAATTCAAATGAACGTAAATGCGACACTCCCATGCTAAGAAATATCGTTTGCAGATGTCTAAGTATCGTAGGAATGGAGTTCTAATGCTTCTTAAGACGCGATATCGCATCACACTTCTATGTTTCATTATAAGATATAATATTCATTACGAATTGTCATGTATAGCTCGCATACACTTCAAAAGAATGTAAATGCGACACTTCCTTCCTAGCAAATAGCGATGGCAGATGTCTACGTATCGAAGCATCAGGGTTCTAATGCTTCTTAGAACGCGAAAACACTCCCCGTTTATATGCTTCATGATAAGATATAATATTCATTGCGAACTGTCTTGTATACCTCGCATACTCACCAAATGAATGTAAATGCGACACTTCCTTGCTAGGAAGTAGCGTTTGCAGATGTCTACGTATCGAAGCAATAGAGTTCCAATGCATCTTAAATCGCGGTATCGCATCTCATATCTATGTTTCATGATAAGATACAATATTCAATGCGAAGTGTCATGTATACCTCGCATTCACTTCAAATGAATGTAAATGCGACACTTCATTGCTAGGATATAGCGATGGCAGAAGTCTACGTATGGAAGCAATAGAGTTCTAATGCTTCTTAAATCGTCATATCACATCTCATTTCTATGTTTCATGATAAGATATAATATTCATTGTGCAGTGTTATATATACCTCGTATTCACTTCGAAAGAATATAAATGCGACACTTCCTTCCTAGGAAATAGCATCTGCAGATATCTACGTATCGTAGCAATAGAGTTCTAATGTTTCTTAAATCGCGATATCGCATCTCACTTGTATGTTTCATGATGAGATACAATAATCATTGCGGAGTGTCATGTATACTTCGTATTCACTTCAAAAGGATGTAATTGCGACACTTCATTGCCAGGATATAGCGCTTGCAGTTGTCTATGTATCGAAGCAATAGAGTTCTAATGCTTCTAAAATCGCGATATTGCATATCACTTCCACGTTTCATGATAAGATATAATATTCATTGTGCAGTGTTATGCATATCTCACCTACACTTCAAAAGAATGTAAATGCGACACTTCCTTGCTAGGTAATAGCGTTCGCAGATGTCTACGTATCGTAGCAAATGTGTTCTAATGTTTCTTAAAACGCGATACCGCTCCTCATTTCTATGTTTCACGATAAGATATAATTTTCATTGTGGAGTGTTATGTATACCTCGTATTCACCTCAAATGAATGTAAAGGCGACACTTCCTTGCTGGGAAATAGCGTTTGCAGATGTCTACGTATCGTAGCAATAGAGTTCTAATGCTTCTTAAATCGTCATATCGCATCTCATTTCTATGTTTCATGATAAGATATAATATTCATTGTGCAGTGTTATATATACCTCGTATTCACTTCGAAAGAATATAAATGCGACACTTCCTTCCTAGGAAATAGCATCTGCAGATATCTACGTATCGTAGCAATAGAGTTCTAATGTTTCTAAAATCGCGATATCGCATCTCACTTGTATGTTTCATGATGAGATACAATATTCATTGCGGAGTGTCAAGTATACTTCGTATTCACTTCAAAAGGATGTAATTGCGACACTTCATTGCCAGGATATAGCGCTTGCAGATGTCTATGTATCGAAGCAATAGAGTTCTAATGCTTCTAAAATCGCGATATTGCATCTCACTTACACGTTTCATGATAAGATATATGATTCATTGTGGAGTGTTATGTATATCTCGCATACAATTCAAATGAACGTAAATGCGACACTCCCATGCTAAGAAATATCGTTTGCAGATGTCTAAGTATCGTAGGAATGGAGTTCTAATGCTTCTTAAGACGCGATATCGCATCACACTTCTATGTTTCATTATAAGATATAATATTCATTACGAATTGTCATGTATAGCTCGCATACACTTCAAAAGAATGTAAATGCGACACTTCCTTCCTAGCAAATAGCGATGGCAGATGTCTACGTATCGAAGCATCAGGGTTCTAATGCTTCTTAGAACGCGAAAACACTCCCCGTTTATATGCTTCATGATAAGATATAATATTCATTGCGAACTGTCTTGTATACCTCGCATACTCACCAAATGAATGTAAATGCGACACTTCCTTGCTAGGAAGTAGCGTTTGCAGATGTCTACGTATCGAAGCAATAGAGTTCCCATGCATCTTAAATCGCGATATCGCATCTCACGTCTATGTTTCATGATAAGATATAATATTCATTGCGGAGTGTCATGTATACTTCGTATTCACTTCAAATGAATGTAAATGGGACACTTCCTTGCTAGGAAATAGCGTTGGCAGATGTCTACGTATCGAAGCAGTAGAGTTCTAATGCTTCTTAAACCAAATATCGCATCTCATTTCTATGTTTCATGATAAGATATAATATTCATTGCGATGTGTCATGTATACTTCGTATTCTCTCCAAAAGAATGTAAGTGCGACACTTCCTTGCTAGGAAGTATCGTTTGCAGATGTCTACGTATCGAAGCAATAGAGTTCTCATGCATCTTAAATCGCGACATCGCATCTCATTTCCATGTTTCATGATACGACATAATATTCATTGCGATGTGTCATGTGTATCTCGCATACACTTCAAATTAATGTAAATGCGACACTTCCTTGCTAGGAAATAGCGTTTGCAGATGTCTACGTATCGAAGCAAAAGAGTTCTAACGCTTCTTAAAACGAGATATCGCATCACATTTCTATGTTTCATGGTAAGATAGAATATTCATTGCGAAGTGTCATGTATACATCGTATTCACTTCAAAAGAATGTAAATGCGACACTTCGACTCTAGGAAGTGGCACTTGCAGATGTCTACGTATCGAAGCAATATCGTTCTAATGATTCATAAAACGAGATATCGCATCTCATTTCCATGTTTCATGATAAGATATAATACTCATTGCGAAGTATTACGTGTGCCTCGTATACTCTTCAAATGAGTGTAAGTGCAACACTACCTTGCTAGGAAGTAGCGTTTGCAGTTGTCTACGTATCGAAGCAATGGAGTTCTAATGCTTCTTAAAACGCGATATCGCATCCCATTTCTATGTTTCATGATAAGATATAATGTTCATTGCGAAGTGTCATGTATACCTCGTATTAACTTCAAAAGACTGTAAATGCGACACTTGCTTTCTAGGTAATAGCGTTTCCAGATGTCTACGTATCGAAGCAATAGAGTTCTAACGCTTCTGTAATTGCGATATCGCATCTCATTTCTATGTTTCATGATAAGATATAATATTCATTATGGAGTGTCATGTATACCTCGCATACACTTTAAATGGATACAAATGCGACAGTTCCTTGATAGGAAATAGCGTTTGCAGATATCTACGTATCGAAGCAATAGAGTTCTTTTGTTTCTTAAAACGAGTTATCGCATCTCATTTCTATATTTCATGAAAAAATATAATATACAATGCGAAGTGTTGTGTATATCTCGTCTATACTTCAAAAGAATGTAAGTGCGGCACTTCCTTGCTAGGAAATAGCGTTGGCAGATGTCTACGTATCGAAGCAATAGAGTTCTAATGCTTCTTAAAACAAGATATCGCTTCTCATTTCTATATTTTATGACAAGATATAATGTTCATCGAGAAGTGTCATGTATGCCTCGTATTCACTTCAAATGAATGTAAATGCGACACTTCCGGACTTGCAAATAGCGTCTGTAGAGGTCTACCTATCGAAGCAATAGAGTTCTAATGCTTCTTAAAACGAGATATCGCATCTCATTTCTATGTTTCATGATAAGATATAATATTCATTGCGAAGTGTCATGTATACCACTCATACACTTGAAATGAATATAAATGCGACACTTCCTTGCTAGGAAGTAGCGTTTACAGATGTCTACGTATCGTAGCAATAGATTTCTAATGCTTCTCAAAACACGGTATCGCATTTCATTTCTGGTTCATGATAAGATATAATATTCATTGTGGAGCGTTATGTATATCTCGTATTCACTTCAGATGAATGTAAATGCGACACTTCCTTGCTAGGATATAGCGTTTGCAGAAGTCTACGTATCGAAGCAATAGAGTTCTAATGCCTTATTAATCGCGATATCGCATCTCATTTCTATGTTTCATGATAAGATTTAATGTTCATTATGGAGTGTTACGTATACCTCGTCTACACTTCAAATGAATGTAAATTCGACACATCCTTTCCAGGAAATTACGTTTGCAGATGTTTATGTATCGAAGCAATAGAGTTGTAATGCTTCTTAAAACGAGATATAGCATCTCATTTCAACGCTTCATGATAAGATATAATATTCACTGCGAAGTGTTATGTATTCCTCGTCCACACTTCAAATGAATGTAAATGCAGCACTTCCTTGCCAGGAAATAGCGTTTGCAGATGTCTCCGTATCGAAGCAGTAGAGTTATAAAGCTTCTTAAAACGCGATATCGCTCCTCATTTCTGGTTCATGATAAGATATAATATTCATTGCGGAGTGTTATGTATATCTCGTATTCACTTCAGATGAATGTAAATGCAACACTTCCTTGCTAGGATATAGCAATGGCAGATGTCTACGTATGGACGCAACAGAGTACTAATGCCTCTTAAAACGAGATATTCTATCTCACTCCTATGTTTTACGATAAGATATAATATTCATTGCGGAGTGTCATGTATACCTCGTTTTCACTTCAAAAGAATGTAAATGCGACACTTCATTGCTAGGAAATAGCGTTTACAGATGTCTACGTGTCGTAGCAATAGAATTCTAATGCTTCTTAAAACGCGATATCGCATCGCATTACTTTGTTTCATGATAAGCTCTAATATTCTTTGCGAAGTGTCATGTATACCTCGTATTCACTTCAAAGGAATGTAAATGCGACACTTCGTTGCTAGGAAATAGCGTTTGCAGATGTCTACGTATCGTAGCAATAGAGTTCTAATGCTTCTTAAAACGCGATATCGCATCTCATTCCTAAGTTTCATGATAAGATAGAATATTCTTTGCGAAGTGTCATGTATACCTCGTATTCACTTCAAAAGAATGTAAATTCGACGCTTCCTTGCTAGGAAATAGCGTTTGCAGAAGTCTACGTATCGTAGCAATGGTGTTCTATTGTTTCTCAAAACGCGATATCGCATCTCATTTCTATGTTCCATGATAAGATATAATATTCATTGCGAAGTGTCATGTGTACCTCGCATACACATCAAATGAATGTAAATGCAACACTTCCTTGCTAGGAAATAGAGTTTGCAGATATCTACGTATCGAAGCAGTAGAGTTGTAATGCTTCTTAAAACGAGATATAGCATCTCATTTCAACGTTTCATGATAAGATATAATATTCACTGTGAAGTGTTATGTATTCCTCGTCCACACTTCAAGTGAATGTAAATGCAGCACTTCCTTGCTAGGAAATAGCGTTTGGAGATGTCTCCGTATCGAAGCAGTAGAGTTCTAAAGCTTCTTAAAACGCGATATCGGTCCTCATTTCTGGTTCATGATAAGATATGATATACATTGTGGAGTGTTATGTATATCTCGTATTCACTTCAGATGAATGTAAATGCAACACGTCCTTGCTAGGATATAGCAATGGCAGATGTCTACGTATGGACGCAACAGAGTACTAATGCCTCTTAAAACGAGATATTGCATCTCACTCCTATGTTTTACGATAAGATATAATATTCATTGCGGAGTGTCATGTATACCTCGTATTCACTTCATATGAATGTAAATGCGACACTTCCTTGCTAGGAAATAGCGTTTGCAGATGTCTACGTATCCGTAGCAATAGAGTTCTAATGATTCTTAAAACGCGATATCGCATTACACTTCTACCTTTCATGATAAGATATAATATTCATTGTGGAGTGTCATGTATACCTCCTACACACTTCAAATTAATGTAAATGCGACACTTCCTTGGTAGGACATAGCGTTTGCAGATGTGTACGTATCGCAGCAATAGAGTTCCAATGCTTCTAAAAACGCGATATCGCATCACATTTCGATGTTTCATGATAAGATATAATATTCATTGCGAAGTGTTATGTATTCCTCGTCCACGCATCAAATGAATGTAGATGCAACACTTCCTTGCTAGGAAATAGCGTTTGCTGATATCTACGTATCGAAGCAATAGAGTTCCAATGCTTCTTGAAACGAGATATCGCAGTTCATTTCTATGTTTCATGATAAGATATAATGTTCATTACGAGGTGTCATGTATACCTCGTATTCACTTCAAAAGAATGTAAATGCCGCACTTCCTTCCTGGGAAATAGCGTTTGCAGATGTCAACGTATTGAAGCAATAGTGTTCTAATGCTTCTTAGATCGCGATATCGCATCTCATTCCTATGTTTCATGATAAGATAGAATATTCATTGTACAGTGTTATGTATACCTCGTATTCACTTCAAAAGAATGTAAATGCGACACTTCCGTGCTAGGAAATAACGTTTGCAGATGTCTACGTATCGTAGCAATTGAGTTCTAATGCTTCTTAAAACATGATATCGCATCTCATTACTATGTTTCATGGTAAAATATAATGATCATTGCGAAGTGTCACTTATACCTCGCATACACTTCAAATGAACGTAAATGCTGCAGTTCCTTGCTAGGAAATAGCGTTTGCAGATGTCTACGTATCGAAGCAATAGAGTTCTAATGCTACTTAAAACGCGATATCGCTTCTCATTTCTATGCTTCACGATAAGATATAATATTCATTGCGAAGTGTTATGTATACCTCGTATACACTTCAAAAGATTGTAAATGCGGCACTTCATTGCTAGGAAATAGCGTTTGCAGATGTCTACGTATCGTAGCAGTAGAGTTCGAATGCTTCTTAAAACGCGATATCGCATCTCATTCATATGTTTCATGACAAGATATAATATTCATTGCGAAGTGCCATGTATACCTCGTATTCACTTCAAATGAATGTAAATGCGACACTTCCTTGCTAGGAAATAGCGTTTGCAGATGTCTACGTATCGTAGCAATAGTGTTCGTATGCTTCTTAAAACTCGATATGGCATCTCATTTCTATGTTTCATGGTAAGATATAATATTCATTGCGAAGTGTCATGTATACCTTGCATACGCTTGAAATGAATGTAAATGCGACACTCCCTTGCTAGGAAATAGCGTTTGCAGATGTCTACGTATCGTAGCAGTGGAGTTCGAATGCTTCTTAAAACGCGATATCGCACCTTATTTCTATGTTTCATGACAAGATATAATATTCATTGCGAAGTGTCATGTATACCTCGTATTCACTTCAAACGAATGTAAATGCAATACTTCCTTGCTAGGAAATAGCGCTTGCAGATGTCTACGTATCGTAGCAATAGAGTTCGAATGCTTCTTAAAACTCGATATCGCATCTCATTTCTATGTTTCATGGTAATATATAATATTCATTGTGAAGAGTCATGTATACCTTGCATACGCTTGAAATGAATGCAATTGCGACTCTCTCTTTCTAGGAAATAGCGTTTGCAGATGTCTACGTATCGTAGCAGTGGAGTTCGAATGCTTCTTAAAACGCGATATCGCATCTCATTACTATGTTTCATGACAAGATATAATATTCATTGCGAAGTGTCATGATTACCTCGTATTCACTTCAAGTGAATGTAAATGCGACACTTCCGTTCTAGGAAATAGCGTTTGCAGATATCTGCGTATCGTAGCAATAGAGTTCTAGTGCTTCTTAAAACGCGATATCGCATCTCATTTCTATGTTTCATGATAAGATACAATATTCATTGCGAAGTGTCATGTATACCTCGTATTCACTTCACAAGAATGTAAATGCGACACTTCCTGTCTAGGAAATAGCGTTTGCAGCTGTCTACGTATCGTAGCAATAGAGTTCGAATGCTTCCTAAAACGCGATATCGCATCTCATTCCTATGTTTCATGATAAGATTTAATATTCATTGCGAAGTATCTTGATTACCTCATATACACTTCAAAAGAATGTAAATGCGATTCTTCCTTGCTAGGAAATAGCGTTTGCAGATGACTACGTATCGTAGCAAGAGAGATCTAATGCTTCTTAAACCGCGATATCGCGTCTCATTTCTATGTTTCATGATAAGATATAATATTCATTGCGAAGTGTCATGTATACCTCGTATTCACTTCAAATGAATGTAAATGCGACACTTCCTTTCTAGGAAATTACGTTTCCAGATGTCTACGTATCGAAGCAATAGAGTTCCAATGCTTCTTAAACCGCGATATCGCATCTCATTTCTATGTTTCATGATAAGATACAATATTCATTGCGAAGTGTCATGTATACCTCGTATTCACTTCACAAGAATGTAAATGCGACACTTCCTTTCTAGGAAATAGCGTTTGCAGATGTCTACGTATCGATGCAATAGAGTTCTAATGCATCTTAGAACGAGATATCGCATGATCGTCTCTGTGTTTCATGATAAGATATAATATTCATTGCGAAGTTTCATGTATACCTCGTATTCACTTCAAATGAATGTAAATGCGACACTTCCTTCCTAGGAAATTACGTTTCCAGATGTCTACGTATCGAAGCAATAGAGTTGTAATGCTTCCTAAAACGCGATATCTCATCTCATTTGCATGTTTGATGATAAGCTGTAATATTCATTGCGAAGTGTTATATATTCCTCGTCTACACTTTAAAAGAATGTAAATGCGACACTTCCTTTCTAGGAAATTACGTTTCCAGATGTCTACGTATCGAAGCAATAGAGTTCTAATGCTTCTTAAAATGCGATATCGCATCTCATTTCTATGTTTCATGATAAGATGTAATATTCATTGCGAAGTGTCATGTACACCTCGCATATACTTCAAATGAATGTCAAGGCGACACTACCTTAATAGGAAATAGCGTTTGCAGATGTCTACGTATCGAAGCAATAGAGTTCTAATGCATCTTATATCGCGATATCGCATCACATATCTATGTTTCATGATAAGATATAATATTCACTTCATGAGAAGTGTTATGTATAACTCGCATACACTTCAAGTGAATGTAAGTGCGACACTTCCTTGCTAGGAAATAGCGTTTGCAGATGTCAACGTATCGTAGCAATAGACTTCTAATGCTTCTCAAAACGCGATATCGCATCTCATTTCTATATTTCATGATAAGATATAATATTCATTGCGAAGTGTCATGTATACCTCGTCTACACTTGAATAGATTGCAAATGCCACACTTCCTTGCGACGGAATAGTGTTTCTAGGTGTCTACGCATCGAAGCAATAGATTTCTAACTCTTTATAATACGCGATATCGCATATCAGTTCTATGTCACATGATAAGATGTAATTTCAATGCAACGCGTTATGTATATCTCCTCTACACTTCAAATTAGTGTAAATGCATCACTTCCTTGCTACGGAATATCGTTTCTATATCTGAAGGTTTAGAAGCAATAGAATTCTAATGCTTCGTAAAACGCGGCTGCGCATCTTACTTCTATATTTCATGGTAAGATGTAATGTTCATAGCATTGCGTTATGTTTATCTGCTTCTGCACATGAATTGAGTGTGAACCCTACACTTTCTTGCCCGGGGATAGCGTTTCTAGTTGTCCTGGTGCCGAAGCATTTAATTTCTCATGCTTCATGCACCGCAATATCGCATTTCATATAAACAGTTCAAAGTATGTTAGAAGGTTGTAAAGCTCTATGCATCGCATTATGCTTATCTGCTTCTGTGCTTCATAATGCTCTGGTATGTGAGAAGGTCCTCAACCATCCTTAACCCCCTAAAGAGAAGTCAAAAGTCCAGCGGCCCTGCGGGTGGGCCATGGGAGCGCGGCGCGCGAGGCGCTACGCAATTTAAATGATCAGGAGGATCCCCTCAGGGACACCAAAGGGGGCAAGAAGAGGAAATCGCCGAAATCCACTGATCGATGGACCCGAACAATACCGAAGCCTACAGCTCACTCCACCAAGGAGCCCCGAGGAGGATCCAGGAGACCCGAGGACCACCAGCGAATTCATGGAACCTTAAGAAGAGAACGTGAGAGCCTATTCGCTAAAGCGTCCCATTTCTTTTGTCGCATATTGTATATTGTATCTTATATCGTGAAGCGAGTTATGATACCCGGTAATTCGCGGCGTGTTGCGTAGTTTCCCGTATCCCTTGTTAGTTAAACCCACGTCGAGACCATAAATAAACATGCCGTGACTTCAGTATCTCGCGACCTGAGTGTGTGTACTTGGCTAGGCGTAGTTGAGAGGAGGAGCATTTCGAAGTTTCAAGGGTTGTTCCGCCCCACTATTCCCGGGGTCGTGTAGTCTATCCCTTTGCTACTTTCTGAACAGCTGGCGCCCAAGAAAAGTTGTACGTGAGGTATAAAAGTACGTTTTATACCTTAAAGCATTTAGATAATAACCCCTTCGAGCTTCCCTGACTTACTATATATAGGTTTCCGTCACAACTAATAGGAACCATCACTTTACATAGATATATAGAACACACATAGTTTTAAACGTAGAACTGAGAGTTTGAGAACTTACTTTGAAACGTTAGTAGTGAGGAATTCCATCGGATTTCATAGAAATTCAGAACTTACTTGCTATGAAACATAGGCAGATAAGGGCCATCGCGTTGCTTAGAACTTTAGAACTTGCTTACTTCAACAAAGATTTCTATTGGCTTCGTCCGTTCTTTTAGAAGAGTTTTTGATATACCACATACTTTTCACGCTTCTGATATCTTTGAAAGTTCGCGAGACGTAATCGTTTAAGTTTTAAAATGATTACTTAGTGTGGATTATTATTTAGTAACTCGCTCATAAACGAGTCTGCATAGGATTTAATCCATAAGTTTTTAAGCCTGGAATTTATGCAGTTATTTGTTATTCACTTATTGCTCAAACGACAAAGATTCTGACCACTTCAAAATGGTTGACTTTCATCAATTTTCTTAAAAATTGAAATACTGCCCATTTGCTTGCATTAAAGACTGTAATTAAAGCTTTCAAAACATTTTACCTCTTATAGATGAAATTGAATGTTTGACTTTTCTAACTCCTGTTTAGACATCTTTCTATTGGAATGTTCAAGTATTTTTCATATTCGTAATTATTGAAAATGTTTTGCTTCGTTCTCTAATTTAATATTTAGAATTTCCTAAGAAATATTTTTTATCGTAGTGAAGTATATAATTGCAATTAGAATTCTTTATGAAATAATAATAACAGGGAGGTATGTATCCATTCTTATAGTTTGGTAAAGAGTATTTAATCTTACTATTTAAAATGAAACATTAAGATTTGTTTACAATATAATGCAATTTAATTAACTTTTGATTTAAGTTCACAATGACAATCCCCCATATTTCAACAATTTTGTTAGCTGTCCTCAGGAATCCGCAGCTCAGTACTTATAAAATGGACGACACAAAGAACAGCCTAACCAAACGTATTCGAACCGATATTTCAATACTAATCTTATCATGTTTAACTTATGCTGCAAACTATTGAAATGCCCTTCGAAAAGTGTTTATTCACAGTGAAGTAAACGGTAAGTATTACGCCTTCCACTACTGTTTACAATACGTATGTTTCATTTACTATCAAAACCGTGAGTATTATCGCCTTTCTTTATTTTTTGTAACCTTCAATGCCTTCTTGTTACAGATCGTTAAACTTGCTTTAAAATGCTCTATCGTATTACGGAAGAATGGACATACCAATTCATTTTAAAAAATGAAGGTAACCTTCATATGTACAACATAACTCCACTTACAAAAAAACTATTTTCATCAACGGATGGGCCCTTTGTACTATGCAATTTTATATTAGCAAAAACTTCTATGAAACTTATAGTTTCGTGGATATCTGAGGTGCTAATTATTACTGCCCCACCCTGTATATTGTTATGGATGTGTCCAACAAGGCAACGATGAACAGAGTTAAATTTAATATTATGATGTTTATTATTTTACTTATAGTATATTCGTTTTTCTGGAATTTTGCCAAAAAACAATGTTCACGATGTCGACAGATGAATATATTTGCCTTAGAATTACAAGAGCCAACAATTTCGAAAGTAGAATATTTCTTTACTTCGCTAACCGAATTGCAAACGTTAAGTAAAGTGCGTGCCTTTCAAAACAGTCAGATGCAAATTACGATACAACGTTTCCAAGAAATGGTACGTGCCACTGTTTTTTAATTTCCGTTTATTTAATCAAAGGAAATTTAATTGAAATATCCGCAAAATTTGAGGACAAAAAGTTATTGTAATTTTACGCAACATATATGATGGTGATAAAGGGTAAGTATACGGAACTGAAAATGGAAAGTAGCGAGCAGAAAAAGAAACTGATGGAGCTACAAAGTAGATTGATACATCCGTCAAATGATGATTCTAGGTTAATAAAATCTGTTAATCAAAGAACTATTGCAAAAATCAAGTATAATTAATATTACTTCTGCTCAAAGGCTATAATAGAATTGGACCGAAATGGGTACAAAACAGGCAATTATATCTATACGTTCTATTCTATGCAAAGGCAAATATTTCAAAGAGAAAAGATGTGTTACTTACAAATTACTTATGTTCCTAGATATCTCACTAATTCAGGCTTTTTGTCTTGCAGAACTAATCATGCATTTAACATGTAAAGGGGTCGAAGAATAGTAAAAGATTTTCATATTTCGTAGCGTAGGCTGACATTTACTAATGGGGAAGCTGTTTCCATAAAAATTATAAGCAAATATGAAAAATGACTAAACTGGGACATTTATTTATTTTGATTCCAAAATAGATACACCGGCACAAAACAAAGATATAAGAACTCGATTTTATTATTTTCTATAAACTAACTCGATAGGGCGATTTTTTCCATAAAGTCGATAATTACTTTGTCATAAAAATATATACACTTATTTTATATATATTTTCTTCAATTTATTGTTACAAATTCATGCAATTGAGGGTTACATTAAATACGATGAGAACATGTTATTTCAAAAATTACACAAGGCGAAGTTAGGCACGCAACAGCATGAATTTTTATTTTATAAGTAATATTTTTTTTATAAATAATATTTTTAGTCTATGATGGATTGAAAGAAATATACACGACTCGCTCAATAACTATAAATATAGGAAAACGACCATCAAAATGTCTATCAATACTCATATGCTGAACATCTACTGACATCTAACGGTTCTAATTTGTATGAAAGCACAGGTTCCCCATTGCCAAATGTGAACCTGCGTCATTGCTGAGGAGATTCATGAATGGTGCAATGGTACGCGTGTCACCATGGTGCTGGTGCTGCGCGATTCGCTTGTCTAGAACGTGCTGGTAACACGTTCTGGCATTTTAGTTAACGAATCCGGTCACAGATGACTACGAATCAGTTGACACTCCTCGGAAGTGGCAATATAGTGCCGGCATGGTGTCGCTACCATCTTGCCGTTTGTTATCTGGGATGCTTTTTAGTGCATTATTCGGAATTGAATTTGAACACATAGCTACTTAATCGCGAATTTGTATGTACATAATTATACATGACTGCATAAAAAGGATATCATATACTTTTATAATCAATGCGATATAAGAATATAAAACGAAGAACTATCCACTCCCATCAGGAGTGAAAACAATGTTTGGTACGCAAAGTTCATTGCAAAATATAATCAAGCAGTTAATATATCATATCACAGCACACAATAAATCACTGAATGTATAATGATATGAATAGTAAGAAAAACATATTTACCTGTTAGATGATTATAAATTCAAATTTAAAAGTCCAAGTCACATTTAATATATTATTGTTTAACAAGGTGATTTAATGTTGTTTCAAATAGGCGTGCAGAACTAGCTCGTACTTCTGTCAATGTAATTTCATTCGAAAAATACAAAGGATAGGAAGAAATATTCTCCAATATATAACATATATAAATCAACGGATGCAAGAGGGAACACTTGATCTCGGTGTAACGAGACCGGGGCGTCATCCTGCAGTAATCGTATTGTCTGTTCCGAGATGGTGTAGAGAGGGAATGTGGAGGGTGAAAAGCATAAAATAACAACAATGTAACTAAAGAGAAAGAGAAAGAAAATATGTGGAAGCATTGCATTTATTAAGAGGAAATCCTAGAAATATCAAACAACAGATTATATACCATACTGTAAGGTACAACGAAATAGACGATATCGTGAGAGAAACTAAAAAAATCGAGAAACTTAAAAAGAAAATAATAATTTAGATTGAGCGCATCAATATCGCTGATCACGGCAAACTTAATGGAAAACGCATAACGATGAATCGGTTAGAGTATAAGATAGATGTTGGTCGCGGTTTGAGTGACCCTGGAAATCCTTTGCCCGCATCAGGGCAGGCAGTAGGATGGTGAAGGGCTTGCCCTCCTGTTGCTTGGATCTATAGAATTCACATTCTTTTGTAGAGTAGAAGCAGATAATTATAATGCTTTTCATAGAAGATTACTGCTTACTTAATTCGAAACGTTGAAATGAGATGAGTCATGGCATTGTATGATGCATTAATACTCTATTGTCTCGACATGTAGACACTACGAAGGGCAATCCTGTTGCATGGAGCTGTAGAATTTACATTCTTATGAAGTTTTAAAGCAGATAAGCATAGAGCTATGCATAAGAGATTACAGCATTCTTACTTTGAAACGATAAAATTAGATGCGCCAGCGGATTGCATGGAGAATTCGAGCTCGATTGCTTTAACAGACAGACACTACGGAGCGCCATGCCGTTGCATGGAATTATATAGTTCACATTCTATTGAAGACATCTAACAGTTAAGCATAATGTTATGGATATATGATTACAGATTCTTTGCTTTGAAACGTTGAAATGAGATGCGACATCGCGCTGCATGAAGTATTAGAAATGTCTTGCTTGGACACGTAGAGATCTGGAAACGATATTCTGTTGCAAGTTAGTATAGGATTCACATCCTTCTAAGGTCTAGATGCAGACAAATGTAACATATTGCATAGAACATTGCAATTTACCATGAATCATTGAAATGACTTGCGACATCGCGTTGAATGAAGCAATAGTACTCTATTGCTTCGAAAAGTAGACATCTAAGAACGCAATTCCCTTGCAAGGAAGTGTAGAAATCACAGTCTTTTGACGTGTATATGCAGACAAGCATAACGAGATGTGTAGAGCATTTTTATCTACTTACATACTTCGAACTGTTGATATCAAATGCGATATCGCGTTTTATATAGCATTAGAAATCTATTGCTTCAATACGTGCACATCTAGAAACGCTACCACCTGGCAAGATATTGTAGGATCTTTATAATGTTGACGTGTAGAAGCAGATAAACGTAACGCGTTTCATTGAATATTACATCTCAACATGCGGCATTGAAACGAGATGCGACATCGATCTGAATAAAGTAATAGAACTTTATTGCTTCGACAAGTAGATATCTAAAAACGCTATCCCCCTGCAAGGGAGTGTAGGGTTCACATTCGCTAGAAGTGTTGAAGAGTTAAACGTAACGCGGTGCATTGAATATTACATCTTACAATACACATTGAAATGTGATGCGAGATCGCGATAAATGATGTATTAGAACTCTATTGCTTCGACACATTTACAATTAGAATCGCTATCCTTTTGTCAGGAAATGTGGAAACCACACTTTTGGGGCGCAGAAGCAGATGAGCATAATGATATATATATATAGTGCATTAAATTCTACAGACATACTTCGAACTGTTGATATGAAATGCGATATTGCGAAGCATGAAGCATGAGAAATTAAATGCTTCGGCACCTGAACATCTAGAAACGCTATCTCCGGCAAGGAAGTGTAGAGTTCACATTCAATTGATGTGCAGAAGCAGATAAACATAACGCGATACAATGAATATTACATCATATCATGCGGCATTGAAATGAGTAGCGAAATCGAATTGAATGCAGTAAGAGAACTCTATTGCTTCTACGCATAGATACCTAGAAACGCTATCCCGTTGGAAGAAAGTGTGGGATTTATATTCTTTTTGTATGCAGATACACAAAGCGCGTTGCATTGAATACTATATCTTAACGCAGAACAACGAAATGAGATGCGACATCGCACGGAATCAGGTAACAGAACCCTGTTGTTTTTACACATTGACATCTAGAAACGCTATTCTCTTGCGAGGAAGTGTAGCATCACATTGTTTTGCAGTGTAGAAGCAGATAAGAATAGTCTGATTTATAGATCATTAAAATCTACATACATACTTTGAACTCTTGATGTGAAATGCTATATCGCGTTCTATGAAGCATTAGAACTCCTTTGCCTCGATTCGTAGACATCTAGAAACACTGTTCCGTAGCAAGGAAGTAATGCATCCACTTTCATTTGAAGTGTAGACGAGATATACATAACGCGTTGCATTGAGATCACATCTGATCATGTAACATAGACATGAGATGCGATATCGTGTTTTAAGAAGCACCAGAACACTATAGCTTCGATACATAGACATCTGGAAACGCTATTTCCTAGCAAGGAAGTGTGGCGTTTACATACTTATGAAGTGTAGACGAAGAATACATAGCACTTTGCAATGAATATTATATCCTATCATGAAACATAGACATGAGATGCGATATGGCGTTTTAAGAAGCATTAGAAGTCTATTGCTTCGATACGTAGACATCTGGAAACGCTATTTCCTAACAAGAAAGAGTGGCATTTACATTCATTTGAAGTTTAGACGAGATATACATATCACATCGCAATGAATATTATATCTTATCGTGAAACATAGAAAAGAGATGAGATATCGCGTCTTACAAAGCACTAGAACTCTATTGCTTCGATACGTAGCAATCTGGAAACGCTATTTCCAAGCAAGGAAGGGACGCATTTACATTCAATTGAAGTGTAGACGAGGTTTACATAACACTTCGTAATGAATATTATGTCTTGTCATGAAACATAGAAATGAGAAGAGATATCTCGTCTTAAGAAGTATTAGAACTGTATTGCTGCGATACGTAGACTTCCGGAAACGATATTTCCTAGCAGAGATGTGTGGCGTTTACATTCTCTTGAAGTGTAGACGAGGTACACATAACACTTCGCAATGAATATTATGTCTTATCATGAAACATACATATGAAATGTAATATCGCGTTTTAAGAAGCATTAAAACGCTATTGCTTCGATACGTAGACATCTGCAAACGCTATTTCCTAGAAAGGCAATGTCCCATTTCCATTCATTTGAAGTCTTGACGAGGTATACACAACACTTCGCAATGGATATTATATCTTGTCATGAAAGATAGAAATGAGATGCGATATCGTGTTTTAAGATGCATTAGAAATCTATAGATTCGATACGTAGACATTTGGAAATGCTATTTCCTAGCAAGGAAGTGTCGCATTTACAATCTTTTGAAGTGTAGACGAGGTATACATAACACTTCCCAATGAATATCATATATCTTATCATGAATCATAGTATTGAGGTGCGATATCGCGTTTTGAGAAGCATTAGAACCATATTACTTCGATTCATAGACATCTGGAAACGCTACTTCCTAGCAAACAAGTGTGGTACTTACATTGTTTTAGAGTATAGACGAGTTATACATAACACTTCGCAATGAATATGATATCTTATCATGGAACATAGAAATGAGATGCGATATCGCGTTTTAAGAAGCAGTAGAACTCTATTGCTTCGATACGTAGATATCTGGTAGAGCTATTTCCTAGCAAGGAATTGTGACATTTACATTCTTTTGAAGTGTAGATGAGGCATACATAACACTTCGCAATGTATATTGTATCTTGTCATGAAACATGGAATTGTGATGCGATATCTCGTTTAAAGAAGCGTTAGAGCTCTACTGCTTCGATACGTAGACATCTGGAAACGCATTCCCTAGAAAGGATGTGTGGCATTTACATTATTTTTAAGTGTATACGAGGTTTACATAACACTTCGCAATGAATATTATGTGTTATCATGAAGCATAGATATGAGATGCGATATCGCGATTCAAGAAGCATTAGAACTATATTGCTTCGATATGTAGACATCTGGAAACGCATTTCCTAGAAAGGATGTGTGGTATTTACATTCTTTTGAAGTGTGGACGTGGTATACATAAAACTTCGCAATGAATATTATATCTTGTCATGTAACATAGAAATGGGATGTGATGTCGCGTTTTAAGAAGCATTAGAACACTATTGCTTCGATATGTAGACATATGGAAATGCTATTTCCTAGCAAGGAAGCGTGACATTTACATTCTTTTGAAGTATAGACGAGGTATACATAACACTTCGCAATGAAAGTTGTATCTTATCATGAAACATAATACTGAGATTCGATATCGCGATATAAGAAGCATTAGAAATGCATTGCTTCGATACGTAGACATCTCGAAACACATTTCCCAGCAAGGAAGTGTGGAATTTAGATTCTTTTGAACTGTAGACGAGGTACACATAACACTTCGCAATGAATATTATATCTTATGATGAAACATAGAACTGAGATGCGATATCCCGTTTTAAGAAGCATCAGCACACTATCGCTTCAATACGTAGACATTTTGAAACGCTATTTCCTAGCAAGGAAGTGTCGCATTTACATTCTTTTGAAGTGTAGACGAGGCATACATAACACTTCGCAATGAATGTTGTATCTTGTCATGAAACATGGAATTGTGATGCGATATCGCGTTTTAGGAAGCATCAGAACTCTATTGCTTCGATAGGTAGACAACTGGAAACGCATTTCTTAGCAAGGCTGTATGGCATTTATATTCTTTTGAAGTGTAGACGAGGTATAAAAAACAATTCGCAATGAATATTATATCTTATCATGGAACATAGAAATTAGATACTATATCGCGTACTAAGAAGCATTAGAACTATATTGCTTCGATACGTAGGCATCTGTAAATGCATTTACAAGCAAGTAAGTGCGGCACTTACATTCTTTGGAAGTGAAAACGAGGAATATATAACACTTCGCAATGAATATTATATCTTATCATGAAACATAGATCTGAGATGCGATATCGCGTTTTAAGAAGCATCAGAATACTATTGCTTCGATACGTATACATTCTTATGAAGTGTAGATGAGGTATACATAACACTTCGCAATGAATATTATATCTTATCATGAACCTTCGAAATGAAATGCGATATCGCGTTTTTAGAAGCATTAGAACTCTATTGCTTCGACACTTAGACATCTGGAAGCGTTACTTCCTATCGTATCTCAGTTCTATGTTCCATGATAAGATATAATATCATTGCGAAGTGTTATGTATACCTCGTCTACACTTCAAAAGAATGTAAATGCCACACCTCCTTGCAAGGAAATAGCGTTTGCAGATGTCTACGATTCGAAGCAATAGCGTTCTAATGCTTCTTAAAACGCGATATCGCATCTCATCTGTATGTTTCATGATAAGGTATAATATTCATTGCGAAGTGTTATGTATACCGCGTCTACACTTCTAAAGAATGTAAGTGCCGCTTTTCCTTTCTAGGAAATAGCGTTTCCAGATGTCTACGTATCGAAGCAAAAGATTTCTAATGCTTCTTAACACGCGATATCGCAATCTCATTTGTATGATTCATGATAAGAAATAATATTCATTGTGAAGTGTTATGTATACCTCGTCGACATTTCAACAGAATGTAATTGCCATACTTCCTTTCTAGGAGAAAGCGTTTGCAGATGTCTACGTATCGAAGCAGTAGAGCTCCAATACTTCTTAGAACGCGATATCGCATCTTATTTCTATATTTTATGGTAAAATATAATATTCACTGCGAAGTGTTATGTATACCTCGTCTACATTTCAGAAGAATGTAAATCGCACACTTCCCTGCTACGAAACAGCGTTTCCAGATATCTATGTGTCGAAGAAATAGAGTTCTAATGCCTCTTCAAACACGATATCGCATCTCACTTCTATGTTTCATGATAGGTTATAATATTGATTGCTGAGTGTTATGTATGCCTCGCCTACACTTCAAAAGAACGTAAGTGTCACACTTCCTTTCTAGGAAATAGCGTTTCAAGATGTCTACGTATCGAAGTAATAGAGTTCTAATGCTTCTTAAAATGCGACATCGCATCCCATTTCTATGTCTCATGTTAATATATTATAATCATTGCGAAGTGTTATGTACACGTCGTCTACACGTGAAAAGAATGTAAATGCGACACTTCCATGCTAGGAAATAGCGTCTCCAGATATCTGTGTATCGAAGAAATAGTGTTCTAATGCCTCTTAAAACGCAATATCGCATCTCAATTCTATGTTTCATGATAGGTTATAATATTGATTGCTAAGTGTTATGTATACCTCGTCTACATTCCAAAAGAATGTAAATGCTACACTTCCTTGCTAGGTAATAGCGTTTCCAGATGTCTACGTATCGAGCAATGGAATTCTAATGCTTCATAAAACACGATATTGCATCTCACTTCTAAGTTTCATGATGAGATACAATATTCATTGCGAAGTGTTACGTATACCTCGTCTGCATTTCAAAAGAATGTAAATGCCACACATCCTTGCTAGGAAATGCGTTTCCAGATGTACAACAATCGAAGCAATAGAGTTCTAATGCTTCGTAACACGCGATATCGCATCTCATTTCTATGTTACATTATAAGAAATAATATTCATTGCGAAGTGTTATGTGTACCTCGTCTGCACTTCAAAAGAATGTAAATGCCACACTTCCTCGCTAGGCAATAGCGTTTCCAGATGTCTACGTATCGAAGCAATGGAGTTCTAAAGCTTCTGAAGGCGCGATATCGCATGTCATTTCTATGTTTCAAGATAAGGTATAATATTCATTGCGAAGTGTTATGTGTACCTCGTCTACACTTCAAAAGAATGTAAATGCCACACTTTCTCGCTAGGCAATAGCGTTTCCAGATGTCTACGTATCGAAGTAACAGAGTTCAAATGCTTCTTAAAACGCGATATCACATCTCATTTCTATGCTTCATGATAAGATATAATATTCACTGCGAAGTGTCATGTGTACCTCGTCTACACTTCAAAGGACTGTAAATGCCATACTTCCTTGATACAGAATAGCGTTCCTGGACGTCTACGTGTTGAAGCAATAGAATTCTAATGTTACTTAAATCGCGATATCGCATCCCATTTCTATGTTTCATGATAACATGTAATATCAATACGTCGCGTTATGTATTTCTCGTAAGCATTTCAAAAGAATGTAAAGCCCACACTTTCTTGCATCGGGGCAGCGTTTCTAGATGTGTATCGCATCATTTCTGTGCTTCATGATAAGATGTAAAATCATGGCAACGCATTATGTATATCTCGTCTACACAACAAAAGAATGTAAATGCCACACTTTCTTGCAACGGAATAGCGTTCCGATATGTCTACGTATCGGAGCAATACAGTTCTATTTCTTCATAAAACACGATATGGTATCTCATTTCTATGTCTCATGGTAAGATGTAATATTCAATGCAACGTGTTATGTATATCTCGCCTACACTTCGCAAGAATGTGAATCTCACACTTCGTGTCTAGGGAATAGCGTTTCTAGATGTCTACATATCGCAGTAATATATATATTTACGAAATTACTTAAAACGTCTTATTCTCAAAAATAGCCTTTTCGTCACAAACGTGTAATAAATGAAGTCTTCGGAGATCCCACGTTTTATTGGTTCAGTCGGTCGAACCACGTTCCCCCGGTTGAAAGACGGTGTCGATCAATCTAGATCGGATTGATCTGAATATCGCCGCGACGTCGATGGTTCACACTGTCGCCTCGGATGTGGGCAACTTCGCTAGCTGCTTGACGTTGCGTTTGTAGACCTCGTGGCTGGTCCGTACGGTGACCGCGCGGATGATCTTATCTGGACCTGGGTGCACCTCTTCGTTTCGACCGAGGTGCCACTGCAAAGGCGGAAGGTAGTCATCCCTTAAGACTACGAGGGATCCTTTCTTGATCTCGTGGTAGCCCTTTGTCCATTTTTTTTGCTCGTTCAGATGGTGGATAGTCCTGCTGAACGTTCTGGATGTGTGGCCAGTGTGACAATCGGTGACGAGGAGTATCGCTGAAATCAGTCTCGGGCAAACTCGTTAACGACGTGCCGATCAGGAAGTGGGCCGGAGTTAGAGCTGATGGACCATTAGGATCGGATGATAATGAAGTAAGCGGGCAGGAGTTTAGGATCGCTTCGATTTCGATCGCGAACGTGTTGAACTGTACGAACGTAAACAGTTCTTCCTCTACGACTCGTTTGACGTGGTGTTTGAAGGATTTGACAGCTGCCTCCCCAAGGCCGCCGAAATTGGGAGAAAGAGCTGGCATGAAATGCCACGATATTTCCTTGCCCGTGAGGAAGTGTGTTACCTTATCGTCCGTTTGCAGTTTTTGGTACAGTGCGCTTAATTCGTTATTCACTCCAACGAAATTTTGTCCCGTTGTCGGAATGAATGTTCCGACAGATGCTCCTACGACCGATGAAGCGTTTCAATGCCGCGATGATCGCTACGGTAGTCATGTCACCGACGACCTCAAGATGGACCGCTCTCGTTGCAAAGCACTCAAACACTGCTACATAGATTTTTACTCGCGCACAATGTCGGAAACGTTTTTCCTTGATATAAAAAGGACCGCAATAATCTGTTCTGCAGTTATAAAAGGGTTGGCATTCGGATTCGCGTGCCGCAGGTAGAGTGCCCATTACGTAATTCACGGCCGGTGGTTTTACGCGGAAGCACCTGATGGACTTTTTACCATCAATGGGCCAACACCTCTGCTTTAGTGTCGCCAGCGTGGTATTGATAACCGAATGATGTCCATCTAAATGCGTGTGACGAATGATCAGATCGGTGATGTGATGTTATTTCGGAAGCAGATTCGGATGTTTCTGTCCGAAGGGAATGTTTGCGTTTTGTAGTCGACCGCCTACCCGTAGAATTCCCGTTTCGTGTAAGAATGGCTACAGCGAGAGCCGGTTACCCTTTGGATGCAGCTCTGTACCGTTCTTCAAATTTCGGATCTCTTTTTCGAACGCGGAGGCCTGCACGAGCTTCAAGATCCGATCATTAGCGTCGTGGACCTCTCGTACGGTTAGAGGTCCTGCGTTACAATGATTCTTGCGAAATCGGAGGCAATACGCGACGATCCTCCTCAATTTCGCGATGTCTGAATAGCGGCCGAGAATTTCGTTGCTACGGATGGTCGTTGCCAAGCATGTATGGGCACGAATATCGGGTATTTCCGAAACGAGGTTGAACGTAGATTTCGGCCAATCCCTGTTATCGTCGGCAAACCACGATGGTCCATGACGCCAGATGGAGGGCTTCAAGAATTCCGCCAGTATTTGTCCTCTCTATATGAGGTCCGCTGGATTGTCGTTTGACCTGACGTGCCGCTATCGGTCTTCGCTTGAATTTCGGCCACTCTATTTGCCACGAATGTCCTTAGCGTGGCTGGTTCGCGTTGCAGCCAATTTAAAACTATCGTGGAATCCGTCCAGAAGTTAATCGAGTCGAATCGGCGTGCATTACTATCTCGGACGTTAGAAAATAATGACGCCAGTAGCACCGCCCCGCAAAGTTCGAGACGTGCGAGGCTGACAACTTTTACTAGTGCGAACCGAAATTTCGCGCATAATAGTCCCGTTTTAATTCGTCCGCGATTGTGGACTGACCGTACATACACGCACGCTCCGTATGCTCGTTCGCTCGCGTCGCAGAAACCGTGTAATTCCACTCCTCGCACCTTCTATTGGCATACGTGTCACTCGAAGAATGTTTCGTTATGTAACTGGAATTCCTTCACGTACGTGGACCATTCTGTATGAAGGATTGTTGGTAGCGATTCGTCCCAGACCAATTGTAGTTTCCATAGGTGTTGCATAAATATTTTTCCCGTTATTATTACTGGCGCCAGTAAACCTAACGGGTCGAATATTTTTGCTATGGTGGATAAGATCGTGCGTTTGGTGATCCTCGTATCGATGTTTGGATCCACGGAATAGATGATTCGGTTGTTCTGCGCGTGCCACGAGACGCCGAGAGTTTTCATGGTGGCGTCTCCAAAATACTTTGGGTGAATTTCGCTTTCCGGAAATTTCGCCGTCCTGCTAAAAGTTTCGTTTCGTTCGAGACCCATTGTTGAATGTGGATGCTGCCGCGGTTAAGTAGCTTGATTACCTGGTCCCGTAGTTGTCTAGCGTCTTCGTAATTATCTGTGCTGTCGACGTATAGATCTCGCTGGAGTACGGTCGATGCGAAAGGAGCATTCACTTTTTCGTCGTCCGCTAGCTGATGAATGCACCTGATGGCGAAGAAAGGGGTTGAAGGTAGTCCGAACGTGACCGTGTTCAGCTCGTACGTTTTCACCTTTCCGTTGTTACCTTGCCATAATATCGGCTGGTATCGGCGGTCTTCCGATTTTACGAGGAAATACCGATACATCTTCCCTATGTCTTCGGTTAAGACATAGGTGTGTTGACGGAACCTTATGAGAAGAGCGAATATGTCGTCCTGTATCATTGGTCCTGCCAAAAGCGTGCCGTTCAATGACAGTCCACTGCTCAATCTTGCAGATCCATCGAAGACGACACGAACCTTCGTTGTTGAGCTGGACAGTTTGATGACGGCATGGTGGGTGTGGTAGAAGCCATCCGAATCGCGTGGTTCTACCTGGCTCATGTGTCCCATCTCGAGATACTCCTCGATGACGGCAGAGTATTCTCGTTTCAGCTCTGGATCTTTCATGAATTTTCGTTCGAGCGAAAGAAGACGGCTGAAGGCGCGCGACCGAGTTTCGCCTAACTGCATCTTCTTTTCATTGAACGGCAGTGCGACAATGTAACGACCGGTTCGTGTCCATTTAACGTGGTCGTGAAAATGCTGCTCGCATTCCTGATCCGCGGAAAATAGGTATTGTACGTGTGGATCCTCTTCTAGCTCCCAGAATTTTTGAAGTTCGAAATTCAGGGTTGTAACGAATGTTTGATGTTTTCTCCACGACGCCGATGTGGAGACGCTCCCCCCGATGATCCATCCAAATTGCGTCTTTTGGAGAAATAATTTAGGATCGTTGCGAGGAGAAAGTTTGTACTGGCCGATGCTAAGGGACGATAAAGCGGGACCGGTGCCGATTAACATATCCACATTTGCCGGTCGATGAAATTGTGGATCTGCTAGTTTTACGTTTGCCGGAATCGGAGTCTTCGCCTGATCGATTTGCTCTTCCGGTATCGGTCCAGCGATTCGCGGTATCGTAAAGAATGTGAGCTTCCGCGCGAAGTCTAATAACCGCGATTTGATCGTCGTTGAGGCAATTTATTCGCGAACTCGTGTAATTGGTTCAACGCTTCGATAGCTGTCTTGTTATTTTTCGTGGGAAGTCCAAGTTTCATTGCCAGGTCGTCTGTAATGAAGTTTGCACTCGAACAGGTGACGCTCAACGTTCTACACTCGATTGGCTTCTGGTCGCGATCGCTACCGCGGACGATCGCGGTGGCCATCAGCTCCGTTGTGCGACTGGTGATGACTAAGACCGTGAAACTTGGTACGAGCTTTTCGAATTTCCGTTGCAGTCATGCATTTTCCGGTTGGTGGTCCTCGTGCAGCTTCGCATGGTGTTGTTGGTTGCAGACACGTCATCCTCTGGCTCTGCAACGTATACAGTTCAATAGAATGTAAATGCCACACTTCCTTACTACGGAACAGCGTTTCTAGATGTTTACATATCGGAGCAATGGAGTTCTAATGCCTCATAGAAAGCTATATCGCTTGTTAATTCTATATCTCATGGTAAGATGTAATCTTCAATGCAAAGCGTTTTGTATATCTCGTCTACACTTCAAAAGAATATAAATCCCACACTTCCATGCTACGGAATAGCGCTTCTAGATGTTTACATGTCGAAGCAAAGGTGTTCTAATGCTTCGTAAAACACGACATAGCATGTCACTTCTATGTTTCATGATAAGATGTAGTTAATGGCAACGCGTTAACTATATCTCGCCACCACGTTAAAAGAATGTAAATCCCACACATCCTTCCAACGGTATAGCGTTTCTAGATGTCCGCGGATCGAATCATTAGAGTTATAATTCTTCATAGAAGGCGATATTGCATCTCATTTCTATGTAACATAATAAGATGTAATTCAATGCAACGCGTCATGTACATCTCGTCAACACTCCAAAAGAATCTAAGGCCTGTGGGCCATTTAAATTTCTCATAATAAGACGTATCATTCAATGCAACGCGTTATGTATATCTCGTCAACACTTCTAAAGAAAGTAAATACCACACTTCCCTGCTGCGGAATAGAGTTTCTAGACGTCTGCGTATCGAAGGAATCGATTTCTAATACTTCATAGAGCGCGATATTGCATTTCATTCCTAGGTCTGACGATAAGATGTAATATTCAATGCAAAGCGTAACGTATATCTCGTCTACACTTCAAAAGAATGTAAGTACCACACTTCCTTGCAACGGAATGGCGCTTCTAGATGACTACGCATCGAAGCAATAGAGTTCTAATGCATCATAAAACGGGATATCGCGTCTCATTTCTATGACTCATGATAAGATGTAATATCAAAGCATCGCGTTATGGGTATCTCGTCCACACTTCAAAAGAAAGTAAATGTCATATTACCATTCTACAGAATAGCGCTTCTAGATGTCAGCGAATTATAAGCAGTAGAGTTCCAATTCTTCGTAAAACGCGAAATCGCGTCCCATTTCTATGGTTCATGATAACATGAAAATCAATGCAACGCGTTATGTATATCTCGGAAACACATCAGAGGAATGTAAGGCCCACACTTCGTTGCTATGCAACAGCGTTTCTAGATGTCTACATATCGAAGCAATAGAGTTCTAGTGCCTCATAATACGCGATATCGTATTTCATTTCTATGTATCATGATATGATGTAATTCAATGCAACGAGTTATGTATATTGCGACAATTCTTCAAGGGAATGCAAATCCTTCCCTTCCGTGCGAGGGAATAGCGTTTCTAGATGTCTATGCATCGAAGCGAAAGAGTTCTAGTGCTTCATAGAACGCTATATCGCATCTCATTTTTATGTTTCATGATAAGATGTAATATTCAAAGCTACGCGTTATGTATACCTCATCTACACTTCAATATAATGTAAATGCCACACTTCCATGCTACGGAATAGCTTTTCTACATGATTATGCAACAAAACAGTACAGTTCTAAATCTTCGTAGAATGCGATATCGCATCTCAGTCCTATGCTTCATGACAAGATGTAAATCATTGCAACGCGTTATGTATGTCTCGTCAATACTTCAAGAGAATGTAAATGCCACTCTTCCATGTTAGGGAATAGCGTTTCCATATGTCTACGTTTCGAAGCAATAGTGATCTAATGCCTCATAAAACGTGATATCGCACCACACATCAATGTCTCATGATAAGATGTCATATCAATGCAGCGTGTTATGTATACCTCGTCAAGGCATCAAGAGAATATAAATCCCACACATTCTTATGACAGAATAGCGTTTCTAGATGTCTTCGTATCGAAGCAATAGAGTTCTAGCACTTTATAGAACGCGATATGGCATCTCATTCCTATGTTTCACGATAAGATGTAATATCAATGCAGCGCGTTATGTACATCTTGCCAACACGTCAAGAGATTGTAAATCCCACTCATTCTTGCAAAGAATGGCGTTTCTAGATGTCTATGAATCGAAGCAATAGAGTTTTATTGCTTTATAGAACGCGATATCGCATCTCATTTCTATGCCTCACGATAAGATGTAATACACAATGCAACGCGTTATGTATATCTCGTCAGCAAGCCAAAAGAATGTACATCCCACACTTCCTTGCGACGTAATAGCGTTTCTCGATGTATGCGTATCGATGCAATAGAGTTCTATCCCTTTATAAAACGCGATGTTGCATCTCATTTCAATGTCTCATGATAAGATGTAATACTCAATGCAGCGCGTTATGTATATCCCATCAATACTTCAAAAGAATATAATGCAACTCTTCCTTGCTACAGAATAGCGTTTCTATATGTCTACGTATCGAAGCTATAGAGTCCTAATGCTTCAGAAAACGCGTTGTCGCATCTCATTCGTATGTCTCATGATAATGTGTAATATTCAATGCAACTCGTTGTGTATATCTCGTCTACAGTTCAAAAGATTGTAAATCCCACACTTCTATGCTACAGAACAACGTTTCTAGATGTCTACGTATCGAAGCTGCAGAGTTCTAATGCTTCGTAAAGCGCAATATCGCATTTCATTTTTGTGTCTCATGATAAGATGTAATATCAATGCAGCTCGTTATGTGTATCTCGTAAACACGTCAAAGGAATGTAAAGCCCACTCTTCCTTGCAATGAAATAGCGCTTCTAGGTGTCTACGTAGAGAAGCAATAGATTCCTAATTCTTCAAAAAACGCGATATCTCTTCTCATTTCTGTGTCTCATGATAAGTTATAACATTCAATAAAATGCGTTATGTATATTCCGCTTATACTTCAAAAGAATGTAAATGCCACACTTCCTTGAAATTACACAAGGCGAAGTTAGGGACGTAACAGCATGAATTTGTATTTTGTAAGTAATATTGTTCTTATAAATTATATTTTTAGTTTATGACGGGTTGAAAGAAATATATACGACTCCCTCAATAACTGTACATATACAACAACGACTATCAAAATATATATCAATACTCATATGTTGTACATCTACTGACATCTAACGGTTCTAATTTGTATGAAAGCAGAGGTTCCCCATTACCAAATGTGACCCTACGTCATTGCTGAAAAGATTCGTGAATGGAGCGATGACACGCGTGTCACGATAGTGCTGGTGCTGCGTGATTCACGCAGCGTGTTATGCTTGTTTAGAAAGTGCTGGTAAAATCTGACATTTTAGCTAACGAATCCGGCCATAGATGGCTACGGATCAGCTGACACTCCTCGGAAGTGGCAATATAGTGCCGGTATGGTGTCGCCGCCATCTTGTTCTTTGTTATCTGGGATGCTTTTTAGAGCATTATTCGGAATTGAATTTCAACATATAGCTACTTAATCGCGAATTTGTATGTACATAATTATACGTGACTGCATAAATACAATATTATATACTTTTATAACCAATGCGATATAAGAATATAAAACGAAGGATTATCCACTCTTATAAGGAGTAAAAGCAGTGTTTGGTATGCAAGGTTCGTTGTAGAATATAATCAAGCAGTTAATATATCAAATCACAGCACATAATAAATCACTGAAAGTATAATGATATGAATAGTAAGAAAAACATATTTATTTGTTAGCTGTTTATAAATTCAAATTTAAAAGTCCAATTCACATTTAATATATTATTGTTTAACAAGGTGGTTTAATGTTGTTTCAAATAGGCTTGGAGAACTAGCTGGTACTTCTGCCAATGTAATTTCATTTCTGCTGGATACAGTAAAAACATATTTGCAATCTAAGCAAGGTTTCGTTAGATCTGGTGGATTTTCGAAATTTTAGAAATAAATGATGGCAGTAGTAGTTGGTTCAGCGCCAGGTGATAAACATATACAACAAGCAAATCAACGTAAACGGATTTAAAATGTTCAAGATTATATAAATTAGACTGTTACACTTTTATAATCCATGTAGCGTTCCTGTTCTTTGTAACTTACAAAGAGTCTTAAGAATGTAACGCAATGTAAAGAAGTTTGGAAACAAAGAAAGCAGGCCTTAATCTCAGATAAAGGAACATTGGATCTGTTGTGTATCGTGGTTACCGGCGTGCTGTGTTAAGGGATATGTCATTCGGTTTTAAATTTCTAAACGAGAACAATTCAAATAAATCTGGAGTCGACACATTGGAAGAAAAATTCTTCCAGTGAAAGATACTGTATGCAGTGCAAGAGCAGCTTCACATCTCCTTAATATTCTACAGAAAATCTTATGCTATTTTACTCGATTTACAAAAATGGAAGCAATGAAACATATTATGTGATATTTCTGCAACTGCTACCATATACACACGTGCGCGCGCTCATACAGAAACGCGCGCGGGCGCGCGCACACACACACGCGACCATACGAAATCCATCAAGATTAAAGATACTGTGTATGTATTGGAGGATGCGTACAATAAGGAAAGACTATTACATGGATAAATTGTAGAATTCCATTTGTATTTGATAATTAGATTAGAAACATTTATATGCTTTTATCGGATATTTAAATACACCAAAATTGCAGCACGCAGGTGTGTATATATCACTTTGCGATCTCATTTTATTTTGGCAGTTATACTTATATATAAGCATCCATTCAGGCATAAAGCTTGATAATCTATCAACTAGAAAATAATTATAAAACATTAGACTTTTTCCAGGTATTGGTCTATTTCATCATTTTCGGAACTTGTGAAGTATCTAGAACTATAACAACAAAGTACTTTATATCTTTGCTCATTGTTTGAAAAAAAAAAATATGAATAACTATGTTCATTTTATTATAAATGTATGAGTAAAGATCAATCTACGTAATTAAATATTTTCAAACGTAATTTGTTTAGTTTTTATCATTTAACGTTACGAAATATATTAGAAAAATATATAAAAATATATTTTAGTTTAGTTTTTTTAATATTTAAAATATTTTATATTATCATATTAAACCTGTACAAAAAATAACAAAATTTTTATAAGTAGGAATGATTTTTCCTTAATTAGTTAATGTGTCGGTTTCTTTTAAGAAGACGGTATTCAATTTTTCAAAGTAAGTTTCGACTTTAAATTGGCCGTTAATATCTCTTATTTCATTGCTTTTCGTAGATCGCCGCTAATTTTCAACTTTTCCATCACAACTTTGCCGATGCAAGTATTAATTCTCCGAAAGATATATAATATTATATTCCTAGTAAACTTATTTTTCATTTCTAATTAATTTGAACGTAAAAAATATATTTCTTTCATGAGAAAGCATTGCGGAAAAATTTGGAAAATCCATTGTTAATGTTGTACCTAGTGGTTGACTAGGTTCTCCTCTTCCTGCCGCACCTTTTTACCATTTTTAAGATCCAAGAACCGTGTACCGGCTTCGTCACCTTTAAAATTTACGAAATTTACATATTGTAAATTTTTGCAAATGTAATATTAATTAACTTCTGAATTATGGTTGTTTGGGCAATAAATTAGACTGATCTATGACGTGCTGTAATGTGCGAAAACCAATAAATTTCTTTTAACATAATGAACAATAGATAATATTTGAGCTTACAGTTTTGTTAACGAACAGCCCATCACCACAATGGGGACTCCTCCAATTCAGTGATCCGACTTTACCAGAACCTGTATTCTACTTTTAAGCCTCTTACATACATATATGTACTATATCCGGACTAATGTATTGCTGTATATGAGAATTCATAAATCCAAGTTACACACATTAAGCCGCATGCTCCTCGCAACGATCCGTTAATCCCCCACTCGCTGGACCATATGCTTTGATGATTTTTCAAGTAAATATTTCAAATTAGTATAAATATTAATACATATTTTATATTTTAGTTATTTCTAAATACAATATCTCCTTATGATACTCCATTACATCTGAAACCCTATCTAATTTCATATCATTTCATGATGTTTTAATTAAATATTTGAAAATGGTTTATATAGTTACACTTATCATATATTTTAATTACGTAGAACTAGATCATCTCTTCTAGATAAAAATAAATATCTATATATTATATAAGTCGATCATTTATTTGCATCGTTCGAGTTCGCTTTCTTTCCATCGAGGCTTACAAATCCCTCTTCGTTATTCTTGTAATTCGTACTTTAGAAGTTATGTAGTACGTATTGATGGTCCAACGCTGCAAATATCTCAAACACTTCTGCTATACTCAACTTAGCGTATATGCAACCTCCTATCAACATTATGTCTATTTTTTATTTGTTTCGGTTCTTAAAGTATGTATAGCCTTCTTTCGGATTGGTCGCGATTAGATCGTTTCTTAGAGCCATTTTGATGATCTTTTCCTCTCTATGATTGCTCGTCTTACTACCCCAGATTACCGATTTTTCGTTCAGGTCACCCTCGATTATTATTCTGCTTGCTTTCTCTCCCTTTTCTACGTTATCCTCAGCTTTGTTTATATATTCTTCGATTTCTTTCCGTTCCTGTTAAGCGAGAAGTAGCAGCTTATAGCTTTTGTTCCTTCGACCATTGCATGAACGATTCCGGTCGAGGAATATGTGGTGCCATATGTGAAACATTTTCGATTAACACCGGTTATCCATATCGCAGCGTCACCGTTCTCGTCTCGCAGTCAGTATTCTTCCATCTTGTGTGCTTCCAATATTATTACCACGTCTGTCTCTTGAATCATTCGCATTTGCTGCATGATATTTCGCGAGATTCGGCATCTGTTCAGATAGATTTGTAGGACTTTCAATTCCATATTCGTTTCTCGTTCTTCTCTATCAACGCCTTTCTGTAGGCCGGACAGTTAAAACTCCGGTAACGTGTCTGATGTACAGATTCCTTCTTCCTGCCTCGCTGCAGATGATACATTTCGGTTTATTCGCGATGCAACCGATCATCGTATAAATCTGAGATGCGCATCTTCTGCAGATTCCCTTATTATCTTTGACTTCTTCGGAATTTCTGCCGATATGTCCCAGTTTATGGCATTTGAAGTATCTCTCTATTCTCGGTATCACTTTGCAGAGACAAGGTGTTAATGGTATTCTGAGTCGTTTGACCTTTTCCAGCTCTTTACTATATTCCTGTCCAAATTCAGCTAACGCGACTCGATTGACTCTCTACGTTTGTTTTAACAACTTGACGTTTATACCGCTATCCTTTCCTTCGATTATTTTCAATGTTCGTCTTATGTAATCATTAATTTCTTCTCTGGTCACCTAACGGGTATATGTCCCTTAGTTGGAGCATTATACTCCCACTCGTACGTTTTTCTTCGAATTCTTCTTCTAGAGTTCCTTTTATCTCCTTTATTATGTTCTCTATACCTGTTTTCTTGTTAAATTATAGGATTATATATTCCGCTCTCGATTTTCTTGCATCATCTTTTCATATTTCTGTCGTTTCTCCTGCTTTCCTCATCCCGTTGTTTGTCCTTGAATGCTTACCGTTCCTTTAATTGCTTCAATTTTCCCTGTACCGTTCGCCACTAGTTCGATCAAGTGTTCGATCTCAGTTTTTTTTATATACCTGATGCTTCCCATTAACGTTTTCTAATATGTCATTACCTTCGTCGTATCCTCGCTCATAATATCTATCATTACGTCTGATGTGTGGTTGCCTATTCTTCTATTTCAAAGTAAGGATGTAATTCTTATCGGTAGCATTTCCATTATCCTGCCCTTTCTTTTTGGTTCCCTTACTTCGGCTCCTGATGATTTTCCTTTCGTGCCTGTGTCTTCCGAGGCTTTCTTTTTCTCCTTTATATTTTCGCGAACCAGCAGCACCTTTCAGCAGCATATGCACAGCAGCCTCGCTCATGCCGGTGGTGGGGTTAGGGGAGGCCCCCCCCCACACCATCCTACTGCCTGCACTGATGCGGGCAAGGAACGCAGAGCCACTTGAACTGCGACCAGCATCTATCTTATACTCTAACCGATTCGAAGTCGCGTTTTCCATTAAGCTTGCCGGAATCGATGATATTGATTCGTTCAGTCTAAAGTACTATTTTCCTTTTAAGTTTCTCGATATTTTTATTATCTCCCACGATATCGTCTATTTCGTTGTACCTTGCCCGGACGGTATGGTATATAATCTGTTGTTTGATATTTGTAGGATTTCCTCTTAGTAAATGCAATGTTTCCACAGATCTTCTTTTTCTTTCTCTTTAGTTACGTTGTTGTTATTTTATGTTCTCTGTCCTCCACATTTCCTCTCTGCACCATCCCGGACCCGGCGTTGTACGATTACTTGTCTGATTTGTATATGTCACATATTGGAGAATATTTCCGCTTATTCTTTGTATTTTTCGAATTACGTTTTGGTTAGGTGTATATTGGATATGCGTCGAAATGTCTGATTTCCGTACGATTTGTTAGAAAAGTTTTATTCTTTTCGGACTGTTTTTTTTCATTTAGCCGAAGACGTTCCTGTATTCAATGCGGACCCACTCCGATTGAACCCGCAGATTATTATATTATATTACGTGAATAAACGTTCAATCGGAGCGGATCTACCACTCCGTAACTGCGGAAGTCTTACTGCATAGCCTCTTCCCTGGGAATGTTGCGGAGGCTGCTTCCGTCCCGAGATGGAACTGTGATTGTGTTAGAATTAGTTAGGTTACGCTAGGTTAGGTTAGGTTGAAATATGTTTGGGAATGTTTGTAGGTTGCTCGATTATGTTGGGTTAGATTTAAGAAAGTGTAGGTTCGATTTGTTTATGTTCAAGGAAGGTAATGTTAGATTGTGTTAGGTTGAGTTAGATTTGAGTGCAGGCAGGGTAAGTCACATTAGGTGTAACTGAGGTTAGCTTGGTTTAAATTAAGTTTAGAGGAAGTTAGATTAAGTTAAGCCAAGTAAGAGATGGATTACCAATAGCTGGCAATGCCATTGTTCGATAGTTCTTGAATTCCCGACTATTGGCAATACCAGCCCTTATTATATCATAAGTTATCGACCGCAGTCATTACCTACTATCGATATATCGTAAGTTTCCGACCGCAGGCAACACCAATCTTTTATAAGTCTTGAGTTACCTACTATTGGTTGCACCAGCTATATGTGTAAGCATGCGCTATCGGCTGTTGATAACACCAGTCGTCGACAATTTATGGATCATTAAGCACAAGCAGCACTACCCGTCGGTCGATTGTGAGTAACCGACCACCAGCAGCACCATCCATCGGTAACTTATAAGTTATTCTTAATGGGAACATTCAACCGTAGGCATGTATTGACTCGTTTCGCCATCTCTTCAATCTGTGCTGAAACAGAATTGCGAACAGCTTGAGCAGTTTTCACAGAGATGACTCCACCGGTCTGACAACAACGAACGCCACATATAGGTTCTCACAAAACCATTTGCCACACAACTCAGTGCTGAAAGGGTTAATGCTGTTAGCGCTATTTCTTTAACCAGGCATAGAATCCATTGGTATGAAAAATTATGATCTTGTGAATAATATTAAGGTATGCTTACCATATTCAATGAAAGGCACAGATCCTCATATAGTAAATATCAGCCCATCACTAAGTGTAAAAATTAAACGAATATGGTTTCAAACTCGTGTCGATTATATAATATCCAAGTTTGGAATGTTAATGTGTGCTCTTGGAAGGACCGATGAATGATGGCATTGCTGTGAATGCACTCTTGTCAAAGACTGCAGTAACTTATATATATTTCTAATTTCATTGTTAAGAAAAATAATTCTCTCAATTTGAGATTGCCTTACGCACGCGTTGTTTCAGGTATACATATGGCTGCAATAGAGATGTTCGTTGGTTCAGAATAACAAAATTATAGTGGGAAGCTGGAAATAATGTGTGATGCAATGTACGCTTTTATTTTGCAAAGACAGTAAATCTGTTACTAATCAGTCTTTAATCGATGAGGCAATATTAAAAAAACTGAAGGAAAGTCTGATTTTACCCATTATGCGTATAATCCAGGTGTGAATAATTAACTAAAGGTTTCAATTAATATATGAATGTATAATTTATATTTTAGTAAACATATCAATTTATTTTACAGATTATAAATATTATTGATAAGATAACTTGTTGCCTGATTCCTTCCTAGAGAAGAATTTGGAACATATAGATTTGAATAATTATATATGACAATTGAAATGAACGAACAAATTATACAGATAAATCAGAAGAAAAGATCATGCAAATATTAATTGTCATCCAAGCTAATTTGAACAGATAGTTTGTTAACAAAAGTGTAAGCTCAAATACTGTATTGTTCATTATGGTAAAAGAAAATTTATTAGTCCTCGTACATTACAGCTTCTCATAGACCAGTCTGATTAATCGCCCAAGCAACCATAATTCAAGAGTTAATTAACATCACTTTTGCAAAGTTCACAATATGTAAATTTCGTAAATTTTAAAGGTGACAAAGTTGGTACACGGTTTTTGAATCTTAAAAATAGTAAAGAGGTGCGGCAGCGAGAGGACAACCTAGTCAACCACTAGGTACAACATTAGTAATAGAATCCCAAAATTTTCTCGCAATGCTTTCTCATAAAAAAAATACATTTTTTACGTTTCAATTAATTAGAAATGCAAAATAATTTTACTAATAACATAATAATATATATCTTTCAGAGAATTAAAACTTGCATGGACAAAGCTGTAATGGGAAAGCTGAAAATTTGCGGTGTTCTACGAAAAGCAATGAAATTAGAGAAACTAATGGTCAATTTTAAGTCGAAACTTACTTTGAAAAATTAAATACCGTCTTCTTAAAAAGAACCAACATATTAACTAATTAAGGAAAAATTATTCCTACTTCTAAAAATTTTGTTACTTTTTGTAAAATTTTAATATGATAATATAAAATATTAAAAATATTGAAAAAACTAAAGTAAAATATATTTTTATATATTATTGTAATATATTTTGTAACGCTAAATGATAAAAATTAAATAAATTACGTTTGAATATATTTATTTATTATATTATTATTATGTTATTTATTATATTATGTTACTCACATTTAATATTTTCTTTGGAAACAATGAGCAAAGATATAAAGTACTTTGTTATTATAGTTCTGGCTGCTTCACAAGTTCCGAAAATGATAAAATAGACCAAAATCAGCAAAAAGTTTAATGTTTCATCATTATTTTGTAGTTGAAAGATTATCAAGCTTTATGCCTGGATGGATGCTTATATATAAGTATAACTACCAGAATGAAATGAGATTGCAAAGTGATATTCACACACCTGCGTGCTACAATTTTGACTTATTCAAATTTCTGATAAAAGCATATAAATGATTATAACCAAATTATCAATTACAAATGGAATTCTACAGTTTATCCATGTAATAGTCCTTTCTTTTTGTACGCATCCTCCAATACATACACAGTATCTTTAAGCTTGGTGGATTTCGTATGTGCGTGTGCGTTTGTGTGTGTGCGCGCGCGCAGGTGTGTGTGGTAGCAGTTGCAGAAATACCACATAGTAGGTTTCATAGTTTCGATTCTAGTAAATCGAGTAAAATGGCATAAAATTTTTTGTAGAATATCAAGGGGATGTGAAGCTGCTGTTGCACAGCATACAGCATTTTTCACTGGAAGAATTTTTCTTCCAATATGTCGACTCCAAATTTATTTGAATTGTTCTCGTTTAGATAATTAAATCCGAATGACATATCCCTCAACACAGCACGCCGGAAACCACGATACACAACAGATCCAAGGTCCCTTTTTCTGAGATTAAGGCCTGCTTTCTTTGTTTCCAAACTCCTTTACATTGCGTTACATTCTTAAGACTCTTTGTACGTTACAAAGAACCGAAGCGCTACATGCATTATAAAAGTGTAATAGTTTAATTTAAATAATCTTGAACATTTTAAATCCGTTTACATTGCTTTTCTTGTTGTATATGTTTATCACCTGGCGCTGAACCAACTACTACTGCCATCATTTATTTCTAAAATTTCGAAAATCCACCAGATCAAGTGAAACCTTGCTTAGATTGCAAATGTGTTTTTACTGTATCCAGCAGAAATGAAATTACATTGACAGAAGTACCAGCTAGTTCTCCACGCCTATTTGAAACAACATTAAATCACAATGTTAAGCAATAGTGTATTAAATGTAACTTGGACTTTTAAATTTCAATTTATAAGCATCTAACAAATGAATATGTTTTTCTTACTATTCATATCATTATACTTTCAGTGATTTATTATGTACTGTGATTAGATATATTAACTGCTTGATTATATTTTACAACTAACCTTGCTTTCCAGACTTTGTTTTTACTCCCGATGAGAGTGGATAGTTCTTCGTTTTATATTCTTATACCGCATTGATTATAAAAGTATATGATATTGTTTTTATGCAGTCATGTATTATTATGTACATACAAATTCGCGATCAAGTAGCTATGTGTTCAAATTCAAATCCGAATATTGCTCTAGAAAGCATCCCAGATAACAAACGGCATGATGGTGGCGACACCATACCGGCACTATATCGCCACTTCCGTGGAGTGTCAGCTGATCCGTAGCCATCTGTGACCGGATTCGTTAGCTAAAATGCCAGAACGTGTTACCAGTACCTCCTAAACAAGCGTAAAACGCCGTATGAGTCGTGTAGCACCAGAACCATCATGACACGCGTGTCATCGCTCAATTCATGAATCTTCTCTGCAATGACGTTACGTCATATTTGGTAACGGAGAACCTGTGCTTTCATACAAGTTAAAACCGTTAAATGTCAGTAGATGTTCAACATATGAGTATTGATAGACATTTTGAGAGTTGTTTTCCTATATTAATAGTTATTGAGAGAGTCATATATATTTCTTTCAACCCGTCATAAACTAAAAATATTATTTATAAAATAAAATATTCATCCGTTGTCATTGGCGTGCCAATCGCTGGTTGTTTAGGTTCGTAATTTGCATCTGACTCTTTTGAAAGGCACGCACTTTACTTAACGTTTCCAGTGAATCGTTGAGCGGAGAAAATAAATATTCTACTTTTGATATTGTCGGCTCTTGTAATTCTAAGGCAAATTCATTCATCTGCCGACATCGTGAACACTGTTTTTTGGCTAAATTACAGAAAAACAAATATATTATAAGGAATATAAAAATCGTAATATTAAATTTAACTTTGTTCATCGTTGTCTTGTTGGACACATCCATAACAATATACAGTGTGGGGCAGTAATAATTAGCACCTCAGATATCCTCGAAACTATAAGTTTCATAGAAATTTTTGCTGATATAAAATTGCACAGGACAAAGGTCCCATCGTTGATGAAAATAGTTTTTTTGTAAGTGGAGGTATGTTGGACATTTGAAGGTTACCTTCATTTTATAAAATGAATTGGTGTGTTCTTTTTTCCGTAATACGATAGAGCATTTTGAAACGAGTTCAACAACCTGTAACATGAAGTCATTGAAGGTTACAAAAAGTAAACAAAGGTGATAATACTTACAGTTTTTATAGTAAATGCAACATACGTATTGTAAACAGTGGTGGAAGGCGTAACGTTTACCGTTTACTTCACTGTGAATAAACACTTTCCGAAGGGCATTTTAATAGTTTGCAGAATAAGTTAAACATGATAAGATTAGTATTGAAAAATCGGTTCGATTACGTTTGGCTAGGCTGTTCTTTGTGTCGTCCATTTTATAAGTACTGAGCTGCGGATTCCTGAGGACAGCTCACAAAATTGTTGGACTATGGAAGATTATCACTGTGAAATTGAATCAAAAGGTAATTAAATTCCATTAGATTGTAAACAAATCTCAATATTTCATTTTAAATAGTAAGATATAATACTCTTTTCAAAATTACAAGAATGGATACATACCTCTCTGTTATTATTATTTCATAAAGAATTCTAATTGCAATTATATAGTTCACTACGATAAAAAATTATTTATAAGAATTAGATTCATTATGGTACGAAGTCTTCCACGACTTCACGCTTCTTCCAGAATCATTCAAGGAGTTCTGAACTTTAGTTACGCTTGGTTACCGACCAGTCAGAGTGGCCCTCCGCTTAGCGGCATTGAGCCACAGTTAGACTAAGGAGAAGATATCCATCGTTTTCCATATCTCTGGATCGGCAAACCAAAGCGGCGGTTTTGGAATCCGATTTGAATGCGCTGTTCCACTACGAATAAACGAACTCGACGCGTGGGAAGGAAGAACTTCCTGCGTTCTCTAGTGCGCGAATACGTGGGTACAAGCAGCTACTCCATCGTCCACCACTGCACTGTCTCATCTCCTGCTGTCTGCCGACCGGAGAGCCATTCCGCATCGGCGCCTCCGTCGCCGATCCGCACCAGAGGTCAGCCGTACAGAGGGACCATACCAGAGGACGATCCTTGCCGACGACGATACCTGGAACGAAGTTAGGAATTAGCGGTTTCTAAGACTTCGAAAGGTAAGTTCCCTTTTTTATATACTCGCGTCCGTGACTTTCACGCAGTGTTCCGCGATCCAAAAAGAACCCCGTCTTCGACCCAAATGTGCGAGCCGAACCGTTCGAGACGGCGTGCTGCTCCGGCATACGGTTAATTTTCCGCGACCCGAGACGTGATACATCATTAAAAGGTAAAATATTTTCAAAACTTTAATTATAGTCTTTAATACAAGCAGTTGGACAGTATTTCAATTTTTGAGAAAATTGATGAAAGTCAATCATTTTCAAATGATCAGACTAAGTGACTAACAAATAACTGCATAAATTTCAGGCTTATGAACATATTGATTAAGTCTCATGCAGATACGTTTATAACCGAGTTACTAAATAATAATCAACACTAAATAATCATCTTAGAACTTAAACGATTACACCTCGCATACATATAAAAATATTGCAAACGTGAAAAGTAAGTGGTTTATCAAGAACTCTTCTAAAAGAACGGACGAAGCCAATAGAAATCTTTGTTGAAGTAAGCAAGTTCTAAAGTTTTAAGCAACGCGATGACCCTTATCTGTCTACGTTACATAGCAAGTAAGTTCTGAAGTTCTACGAAAGCCGATGGAGCTCCTCACTATCAACGTTTCAAAGGAAGTTCTCAAATTCTAAGTTCAACGCTTAAAACTATGTGTGTTCTATATATCTATGTAAAGTGATTGTCCCTATCAGTTTATACGTTCCAGAGTACGTAAGATGCAAAGTTCTATGCAACATGATTTCGCTTCTTATTTCTACGTTTCATAGTAAGCACTTCCCATATCTTCATACAACGCGATGCAGCTTCACAGTCCTGCGTTTCAAAGTGATTCCCAAAGTTCCACGAAAAGGGATGTCGCATCTGAGTGTCTACATGTCAGTGTGAGTAGCTTTGAAGATTCCTTGCAACAAGATGGAGTAAGCAATAAAAAAATATTCTGTGTTACAAGATGGTGCTTCTCAGTTTCACGCTTCAAAGCAAGTATATAATGTTCTAGGCATCGCATTATGCTTACCTGCTTCTACATTTCAGAATAATGTGAATGCTACAATTCCCTCCAATGAAATGGCCCTTCATAGTGTCTACGTTTCAGAGCAATAGAGTTCCTATGCTCCATGCATTGCCATGGCGCATCTCATTTCAACGTTACAAAGTAAGTAAGCAGTAACATTCTATCCATCATATTATGCTTATTTGCTTCTACAATCCAAAGGAATGTGAATTATACAGTTCCGTGAAACGAGAGAGAAAACGTTATTGCTCTGAAAGGTAGATACTACGAAGTGCCATTCTTTTGCATGGAACTGAAGAATTCACATTCTTTTGAAGTATAGAAGCAGAAAATAATACTTCTGCGAGTAGAAGATTACAACTTACTTTCTTCGAACCGTTGCAACGGGATGCGCTTCCGCATTGCAAGGAGCATTAGATATTTATTGCTTTTACACGCAGACGCTATGATGCGCTATCCCGTTGCAAGTAACTATGTTCTTCATATACTTTTGATGTATAGAGGGAGATGAAATCAATGCATTGTATAGAACATTAGAACTTACTAACTTTATAACATTATAATGAGATGTGTCACCGCACTGAATGGAGTGTTAGAACTCTATTGCTTTGACACGTAGGCATAATGATGCGTAATCCAGTTGGAAGGAACTGTGAAGCTCAGATTCGTTTAATGTGTAGAAGCAGATAAGAATGAATCAGTGCATAGAAGATTACAGCTACTGGAGTTTTTACAATGTCTATTCTGCTTAGATTTAGCTATAATATATGGAGAGTGTAAGTATATATACTAACTAGAAATGTTTATTTAAAACATCATGAAATGATACAAAATTATATGGAATTTAATTGTAGTGGAGCAATTGGAGGGCGGATTACCTATTTACTATTGACTAAAGTATATGATGAGTGTGAATATATATGCTAATTTGAAATTTTTACTTTGAATATCATGAAGTGTGATTTCAACAGAGACAATTAATTGTAGAACTGAGAAACACTATCGCGTTGCATGGACGTTTGGAACTCAATTACTTTGAGAAGTGGACACTATGAAGCTCTATACAGTAACATGGAACTATAGAAATAACATACATAGTAGTGTAGAAACTAATAAGCACGATTGTGTTGTGTAGAACCTTACAACTTACTTACTTTGATACGTAGAACTAAGAATTTCCATCGCGTTGCATAGAACATTGGATGTTAATTACATTGACAAGCTATATTACTACTTACTTACGTTGAAACGAGAAGCCATCACGCTACAAGGAACTATAGAATTCACATCACTTTGAAGTCCAGAGGCAGATAAGCATAACGCAATGTATAGAACGTTACAGCTTACATGCATTAAAACGTAAAAAGGAGATGCGCCAACGCATTGCAAGTAGCCACAGAACTTTATTGCCTTGACAACTAGACACTGTGCAGCGCAATCCCCTAGCAAGGAATTGTGGAATTCATATTCTGCTGAAGTGCAGAAGTGGATAAGCATTATGCTATGCATGGAACATTACAACTTACTTGCTTTGTATCGTTGAAAGGAAATGTTGCATGGAGCATTACATGTCAATTACTTTGATAAGTTGAGACTTAGAGAAAATCTTCACATGTCTAGATGCGGTGCCCTCCGTGGCATACTGAACACTCTTGGGTTCTTATGGTTGTCCTGCTTGTTCCGCTTTCGGTGTAATCGTCATCAGAATGTCATCTGATTTCTCGTAGTACGTTGATTCGTGGAACGTGAATGGTCCGATAGTCTCCCGTCGACCCGAATTGCGGTTGAGCTTGCTCTTGCGTTCATCTCTGGTACACAGTTGGCCAGTTTCTCCAAAAACTCTAGAAGATCCGTGTAAGGCGGCACCTTGTTGTCTTTACTATGAGTTCCCATTGGAATAACGTATTAGCATTTATCTTTGCTCGAAAGATGGAAAGCAGAAGTGTTCAATTGCGAGATATTTTCCTTGGAATTTTTCAATGCGCGAAGTAGTTGGTTGACGTTGTCGACGATATTGCCTAGTGTTTCTACAATGTTCCTTGGCGGTTTAAGAATATTCCAGATTGCATCACAATATTTAGAGGCAGCCCGACTTATACAGTCGTATTTACCTTTCAATAACTCAATCGCGTCGAGTTATGATATCGAATCGGCGCGAGTTATGATAGAGAAGTAGTCGTTCTGAATTTTGTAAAGACGTGACGTTTCGGTTTCGTCTTATTCTTCGAGGTCAAATTGGATGCCATCGAATCGTTTCCACGTTTCAGTTAACGCGTAAAGATGGGTTTGTAGTAAACGTATATCCGGTTGTTCTGATGTTTTGCATGTGTTAAGAAGTCGCGTGAAGGTAGTGAATAGACCGAATGTGGTACCACGTTTACGCCGCAGTGAACTGAGAATAATTTCATGAGAAATGGACTGAGCTTATTCGAGCGATCGGGTTGTCATCGTGGAACATGGATAAGAAAGGAATGGACGAATAAACGAGTCTACCTTTTCAATGTGAAGATAACAGGTATGTTAAGGTCTGCCATGATGTCTGGATCCCCTGGTATGTCCGACTTGTTGCTGCTGAGAATCTGAATTTGTCCTGGAGCGTTGGCTTGATCACTGGCATGATTCATGGGCAACTGAATGTTGATTGATTGACACACATTGATTGACAGCTAGGCGTAACGCTACGTATAGAGGAGTACAACTTAATTACATCGAAGCGTTGAAATGAGATGCGCCATCGCATTGCATGTAGCATTAGAAATCTACTGCATTGACGCACAGACACTATGAAGTATCATCTCCTTGCAAGAAACTGTGGAATTTACATTCTTTTGAAGCGTAGAAGCAGACAAACATAATCCTGAGCATAGAAAGTTACATCTTACATCGAAATGATGAAATGTGATGCGCCATCGCATTGCATGCAGCAGTAGAACTCTGCTGCTATAATACGTGAACACTATAATGCCGCAACCCGATGCATGGAACTATAGCATTCACATTCGTTAGAAGTGTATGAGCAGATGAGCATAATGATATGCTTAGAAGATTACAGGTTACATACTTTGAAACGTTGAAATGAGATGTATTATCGCGTTGCGTGGAGCATTAAAACTTCATGGTTTTCACACGCAGATACTGTGAAGAACCATCCCATTTCAAGGAACTGCAGAGTTTACATTCCTTTAATGTGTAGTAGCAGGCAAGCATAATGTTATTGAAGGATAATGAAATAATCTTAATTTAAAAGTTAATCAATAACTCAGGTTTAATGTCAATGTTATGTACGTGGAGTATTCTAGAATGCGAGTGAGAGCGAATGTGCAAAGCAAATGAGTTTTTCGTGTGAATGTTTTAAAATAATGCAGCAGTTGTTCATTAGCAGCCTTTGGAGTAATATCTCAGTTGAAAAGAACTATTTAATGATATAAAAAATTTTATAATTGTCTTTTATTAATAAGTTTCCTACAATTTTGGGGTTTCGGGCGTAGTAATTATCAAGAAGATATTCAAGAATTAAATCGGATACGTTCTAAAGATTGATGTATTATCGAATATTTGAAGACAGAACGTTCAAGATAATTCCTTGACGGTCTAGAACGTTCGAGAAGATACTCAAGCGACGCGAATGTAGTTTTGAGAGATAGTGCGAGAACGAAAATTAATTTTTCGTGTGGAGATAATTCGAGTTTAAACGCAATTGTCGAGTGATAATTTTCACAATGACCGATTTGAGTAAAATTACAGTTACAGCGCTAAGAGAGATATTAATAGAGGATAAACTACTTACTGCTGGTTCGAAAGCTGAATTAATTTCTCGTGTTGATGGAAGTTGACTCAGACGGAACGTGAAGTTCATGAAGATAATGAAGAGTCGTGTGCTGGTGTATCACCAAACATGCAGTCATCAATGAATCTACAGAAATCTGAAATTGATCTTTTCTTAAAAGAAAAAGTATTAGCAGAACGTGAGTTAGCCGTGTTGCGCCTTGAGTTAGATGCGGTGCGACAGAAATTACAGGTTGAGTAAATTTCGGAAAATGAGCAACGAAGATCGACGCGTAATTTTGAAGGCGAACTATTTGATGTTATTAGTAGCGGTGACAATTTCTTAATAGTCTAAAGCAAATCTGGTGATTATAAAATTTGGGAGAAGCAGATCAAATTATTCAAGACGACATATAAATTGGAAGATGACGTTGCACGAATACTTATCGGTATGCTACTGAAGGGAAAAGCACTTGAATGATTTCTTTCTAAACCAGAATATATAACTATGGCATTCAACCAACTGCTGGAAGAATTATGAGTTGTGTTTTATCATCCACAAAGCGAAATTGAAATAAAGAAGAAATTTGAAGAGCGGTTATGGAACAGGAACGAGACATTTCATGAATATTTGCACGAGAAGAACATTCTTGGAAATCGAGTACCAATCAACGACGATGAAATACTTGAATATCTGATTGACAGCATTCCCGATGAAATGCTCCGGAACCACGCGCTTATTCTACAGTTTACAACAACCAATCAACTTTCGAAAGCGTTTGAAAAGGTAATTCTTCGAGATCGAGGTATGTCGAGTGTGCAGAGATCAACAAAGTTTGAGATGTGTAAAGACAGTTTCGTTAGAAATGAACGAAAAGAGATGGTCAATGTGGGTGAGATAAAAGAATTTATCGGTAATATTGTACCATGTTATAATTGTGGTGAGCATGATCATATTAGCGTGAAATCCAACGAAAGATCGCGGTGTAAAATGCTTTATATGTCAAGAACGTGGACATATTGCGTCGATACGTTCCAAGAAATTTAAAGCTAGTGAAGAGAGCTGCGCGACATTAGGAGTATCGTACCGAAAGTATCTCAAAAATGTTTTACTTAACGGATGCTAGATCAAAGCATTAATGGATTCAGGAAGTGATTTTAGTTTAATTCGCACAGACGAGTACATTAAGCTTGGTTCTCCGCAATTACGACGCAATGAATTACATTTCGAAGGTTCAAGGAATAATACAACATTAGGTGAGTTTCAAGCAGAAATTACCGTAGATGGGCACTCACATCTGATTTGTATACAAGTAATCTCTGATACCATTGTTCGACACAAGCTGTTAATAGGAACGAATTTCTTAAATGTAACCGATGTCAGCATTAGAGATGGTAATCATTCGTCCATTATCGAAAGTAACGCGCGAAATTGTTGAAAGAGAAAATATTGTACCGGAAATATTTTAAATAGATGTAACGAGTGTTAGAAGTAAATCAAGTTGATGTGTCTCGTGTATTAGATCCTAATTAGCGAGTGACGATAGAAAATCTTGTTAGTAATTACAAGCCGAGTAAAACCTTTGAACGTGAAATTGCAATGAAATTAATATTGAAAGGCGAAGAGTCTGTATATCAATTGGCGAGATAATTGTCAGCGTTGCTAAAAGTGATTGTTAATGCGCAGATAGAACAGTGGATTGTGGCTGGAGTCGCTCAGTTGTCTACTTCTGATTATGCGAGTCCGGTTTTTCTCGTTCGGAAGAAGAATGATTCGTTTGGATTATGTGTGGATAATCGACAAATTAATAAGAAAATTATTAAAGATAGATATCCGTTACAATTGATCAAAGATCAATTAGATTTGTTACAATGCGCGCGCAATTTTATTACTCTTGACTTGAGAAACGGTTTCTTTCACGTGTGACAGGATAAGTCAGGTCAAAAGTATACAGCATTTATTGTATCAGATGGTCATTATGAATTCTTACGAGTCCCTTTTGGTCTATGTAATTCACCAGCAGTTTTTCAAAGTTTTATAAATACCATATTTAGAGATCTTATTCGAGAGAGAATAGATTTAGCATACATAGATGATTCGATTATTTCATCAAATGATATTAAAAGTAGGATCAAAAATCTTGAAAGAGTTTGAATTATAGCGAGCGGAGCCGGTTTAATATTCAGTTGGGAAAAGTGTTGTTTTGTGCAAACTTCAGACAAATTTCTCGGGCATGTATGGTTATATATATAACAATGGTTATGTTCGCCCCTCACTAAAACTGATGCAATCCGATGATTTCCAATGTTAAACACATACAAAGTTTTCTTAGACTAATCGAGAATTTTCGTAAATTTATACATGAATACCCTGTAATTGCGCGACATTTGTCTAATCTTCTGCGAGCGAATGCTAAATTTTGTTTTAGAGTGACTGAAATGGAAGCATTCATACGACTTAAACTTTTTCTGAGTGAGAACCGAATAGTGAATTTGTATCAAGTAGAAGTACAGACGGAGTTGCATACAGATGCTTCTGCGTTAGGGTACGGAGCAATTTTATTTCAAACAAATAACAAAGATCAACCTTTTCACCATGAATATTATTTTTTAGTGGTAAGACAGCTTCTCTTGAATCTAAATGCAGTAGCTATGAGTTTGAGGTTTTAGGAATAGTAAAAGCTTTGAAGAAATTAGGAGTTTATTTATTAGGAATTTCGTTTGTTATTGTTACTTATTGTCGAGATTTTACTCTTACAACGAATAAGAAAGATCTTTGTTTGTGAGTTGCGTGATGGATATTATCCCTAGAAGAATTTGATTACCGGATATAGCATCGTCCAGAGAAGAACATGATACATGTTGCTGCGCTTAGTAGAAATGCACCTCCTGCGATTTTCTTAATCGATGAATCTGATGCAAGCCTTACAGCACGTTTGCGGAAAGCACAGGAAGATGATCAGACTGTTATGAAACTTCGAGATTTGGTACTTCAAAACAAGAAGGATGATTATGTTCTACGGGGGAATTTTCTGTACAGAGCAAGAAATAAGGCGAGCTTATGAGTGTGGATACTTTTCTGTGGGCAAGACAGAGGCTATCGAACGTAAAGATTATTGGATTCCAAATCTTCGGCAGCAAGTTGAAAAGGTGGTAAGGAATTGTGTTGCATGCATCTTAGCCGAAAAGATGCAGGGGACGCAGGAGTGCCATTTAAATCCGATTGAAAATGGGAGTATTCCTTTTGATACATTTCATATCGATCATCTTAGACCGTTGCCATCAACAAATAAAACGTATCAGTACATATTTGTAGTGGTAAATGCTTTTACAAAATTTACATGGCTTTATGCTACAAAATCTACTACTACAGATGAAGTTTTGACACGCCTGAAGAAGCAAGCGACTATTTTCTGTAATCTGCATCGAATAATTTCTGATAGGGGAACGGCTTTCACAGCAAATGATTTCAAGCAATATTGTCAGGGAGAAAATATAGAACATGTTTCAACTACAACAGAAATTCCTAAAGATAATGGTCAAATTGAACGACTTAATAGAACATTCATACTATTGTCAGCAAAATTAGCTACACCTAAGTCCTGTGAATGGTATAAGTATATGGAAGTAGTTCAACATTGTTTGAAATCAGCAATACATCGAAGCATTGGCACGTCACCGTTACATCTTCTCTTTGGGACACATCCACGACTTAAAGGTTATCTTGACATCTGAGACATACTTGAAAAGCAATGGCTCGCATCTTTTCATGATAAACGAGATGAAGTACGACTTCCAGCAAGCAAAAATATATCCCGGATCCGACAAGAGAATAAGCAAACTTTTAACAAGAGTAGACGAAAAGTTAGAATTTATCGTGAAGGAGATCTAGTAGCAATTAAACGTATGCAACAGAGTCCTGGTCTAAATATAGCTCATAAATATTTTGGACCGTGTGAAGTTATACGAGTTTTGCGCAATCAACGATTTGTAGTTCGAATGGTAGGGGAAGGAGAAGGACCCTTACAAACATCTATGTCAGCAGATTCTATGAAATTGTGGATCGACGAAATCAATGTTGATTTATTTGAAATCGAAGACGACATGAATGAAGACATTCAGGGCAAATATTCATGCAGGACGACCGAGTGAAGGATAACGAAATTATCTTAATGTAAAAGCTAATCAATCATTCAAGTTTCAAATGTTATGTGCGTGGAATATTCTAGAATGCGACAGCAGTTGTTTATTAGCAGTCCTTGGAGTAATATGTTGAAAGGAACTATCTAATGATTTACAAAATCTGGTAATTCTCTTTCATTAATAAGTTTCCTACATTATGCATAGGAGATTACAGCTTACTTAATTCGATACGAACAAATGAAATGCGTCATCGCATTGCATGGAGAATTAGAACTCTATTATTTTGACAGGCAGATACTGTGAAACGCCAACCTGTTGCAAGAAAGCGTATAGTTCACAATCTTATAATGTGTAGTAGCAGAGAAGCATAGTGCCATGCATACAAGATTACAGCTCACTTATTTTGGAATGTTGAAATGAGATGTGCCATGGCATTGAATGGAGTATTAGAACTCCGTTGCATTGACACTTAGGCACTACGAAGCCCCATCCCGATACGTGGTACTGTAGAATTCACATTCCTCTGAAGTCTTGAATCAGATAAGAATAATGCTATGCATTAAAAATTACAACTTACTCCGATTGAAATATTGAAATGAAATCCGATATCGCGATGCATGAAGCATCACAAAATTAAATGCTTCAACACTTAGAAATCTGGAAACACTATCTCGTTGTAAGGAAGTGTGGGATTCAAATTCTTCAGAAGAGGAGAAGCAGATAAGCATGACGCGATGCATAGAGCATTACGACATACTTACTAACTTTCAACGGGTGAAATGAAATGGAATATCGCGATGCAGGAAGCATTAGAACTCAATGAGTTAAGAAGCGTAGACATCTAGGAACGCTATCCCTTAGCAAGTAAGTGTGGGATTTACATTCTCTCGACGTGTAGACGGAATAAACTTAACACGTTGCATGGAATATTACATCTTAGCGTGTAACAAAGAAATGAGATGCCATATTGCGTTTTATTTAGTAATAGAACTATATTGCTTCGATACGTAGATATCTAGAATCGCTATTCCGTTGGAACGAACTGTAGGATTCACATTCTTTTGAAATGTAGAGGCAGATAAACATAACGCGTTGCATTGAATATTACATCTTATCATGAAACATCGAAGTGAAATACGACATCGCGTTGAATGAACTATTAAAAATCTATTGCTTGGACCCACACGCATATAGAAACGCTATATCTTCGCAAAGAAGTGCAGGATTTACATTCTTTTGAAGTGTAGAAGCTGAAAAGCATAACTCTTTGCATTGAATATTACATGATATTATGAATGTCTGAAATGAGATGCGACATTCCGTTGAATGAAGTATTAGTACTCTATTGCTTCTACACGTAGATATCAAGAAACGCGATTCGTTTGCAAGAAAGAGCATTATTCATATTTTTTTGAAGCGATTTATTCATTTTATAAGTGATTTATTTTGAAGTGAAGTTATTCACATTCTTTGAAGCTAGTAATCATAAGGCATTCTTCAGGCGTCGTAATATTACAATTCATTTCAACAGTTCAAAGTAAGTAACTAGGTTGTAATGCTCTATGCATCGCATTATGCTTATCTGCTCCTACACTTCAAAAGAATGTGAATCCTACGCTTCCTTAAAAAGGATTTGTGTTTATAAATGTCTACGTGTCGACGCAATAGAGTTCTAATACATCATTGAACGCGATGTGGCATCTCATTACAATGTTTCATGATAAGTTGTAATATTCAATGCAACGCGTTATGCTTATCTGCATCTACACTTCACAAGAATGCAAATTCTGCATTTCCATGCAACAGTATGACCCGTCATAGTGTCTGCTTGTCGACGCAATGGAGTTTTAATGCTCCATTCATTGCGATGGCGCATCTCACTTGAACGTTTCAAGGGATGTAATCTGTAGACTGCTATGCATAGCTAAATGCTTATCTGTTTCTGCTTTAAAGTAATGTGAAATTTACAGCTCCATGCAACGATATGGCGCATCTCATTTCAACGTATCAGAGTCTATAAAAAAGCTAATCGAACGTTGAAATGAGATCTGCCACCGCATAGCATGGAGCATTAGAACTCTACTGCCTCGAGACGCAGGTACTATGAAGCGTCATCCCGTTGCATGGCTCTGTAGAATTCACATTCATTTGAATTGTAAAAGCAGATGAGCATAATGCATTGCATAGAAGATTGAAGCTAATGGAGCATTTATAGGGGCGGTAGTATTTAGAATTAGCTATAATATATTAATATTTTAAGTATATATACTGATTAAAAATCTTTATTTAAAACGTCATAAAATGGTACAAAATTAGATAGAATTTTGGGTGATGTAATGTATTTAGTGGGAATATTCTATTCCCAAATAGCTGAGATATATTATATGTGTAAATATATATACCAAATTGAAATGTTTGTGTAAAATATCATGAAACGATATATAATTAGGTAGGTAGGGTGTTAGATGTATTGTAGTATTTGGAGGGGATATTTTATTTACGTTTATAGAAAGTTCTTGATGTGTTTAAATATATACACTAACCTGAAATGTTTACTTATACCTTTCGCTACGGCAGTCCTTTCCGCGCGAGTAGCGCCACTGAACGGGGCACCGCGCCGTGCAGTGTGCATATTACGCATCTGTAGGTTTTGATGTTTGCACTTACGTCTTTCATTGGCACCTTGGAATTCTCTTGTGTATATACTTTTTTGAGAGTTATGTAACAACTGTTTCGTCATATTATATGAAAAATATAAAAATGAGTATATTTTGAGTATTCAGAAATATACATATTAAAAAATTTTACTGTTATTATAAATAAAAATACATTTGAGTTAGTGAGATATCAAATTATACGTTAATTCTTAGTAATGCAACACAGTATAGTAAATTCTAAAGCAAGGTTCCACGCAGAGTCCAACATTACGATATTTACATTCATATCGAGACACGCGTCTCTTGTTTGTCGTAAAGACGATGCATCTTCTATTTCAGTTTTTTCTTCGTGGTTCATACAGTGAAGGAAAATGCCGTTCTGTTGGCCGTAATGGATTGTTGTTGTCTCTCTGATGATATTAAGAAATATTCATATGATAATTTTTCAGCATTTTTCGGATTAAATTTAAGTGAAATTTAGCCATAGATTTCGGTTTTCTTGTGTTATCCTTGTAAACACAATATGCATTCCATACTCATATGTTCAGCAAATGAAAAAATATTTCCGTTACCATTTTAGTGATTTCCGTGTCGAATTTATAGTGATTATCACTATGTCGGCTTTGTCGACACAACCCATGCAAGTATTACAGTTAATGACGCATAGGCGTTTTTGAATAATTTTGTTTCCTCCATGCCTAACAACCGTTGCAGACTCTGAAGTATAGTGGACATAAAAAATATATAAATATATAAATATATAAATATAGTATCATAGTGGATAGCATATATATTTCTTTTTTATCCAGCCATTTCACAACTAATAAATTTTTAGTTGGCCAGGAAGATGCCCCTCCTTTTCTCAGTGTATCAGTAATCTATGGTATTCCTTGTCGCTTTTTTGCTACGGTCTCTCACGCATTTGTATGATTATTATATAGTAAATTAAACAAAGCTGGACTTGAACACCAATTATCTAGGTAAACTGTATGTCCCTTTCCTAGATAGGGCGCCATTAGGGCTTCTGCTATCGTTCTCGATTTTCTAATTTTCTTATTTTGGCTGTTGATTATAGTCGACGACCCAGCGTAAACAATAAGTTCTTGTACAGAACCAGTTCGACAATCACAAAGAATACATGATTTTATCCCAAATCTACTTCTTTTCGAAGGAATGTATTGTTCGAATGAAAGCCGCCCTTTATATAGATGTATACTCTCATCGATGCATAATTTTTGGTAATGATAGAATGAATGGCAGAAATTTTTTGGAACATATCAATCACGTTCCTTATTATATATAATTTATCATTGGTATATGTGATATCTTGACTGAAATGTAGCAACGATAACGATTTAAAATAGCTGTCTCTATGCATAATCTCAGCAAAAATGTCACTACGCAGGAATTTGTTTACCCTCCAGTATTCCTTTAAGGACAACTTCTTGTTGCGTGTCATTAGAAATGACACAGCAAAAAAGCAGTAAATTTCGGACAGCATTGTCGCTTCACCATCTTTCATATTATTGTTATTTTTTTCCAATAGGCATTTGTTTCATTTAAAATAAATTGCTCGAACTCGTCTGAAGCAAAGAGTTCAAAGTAATCAATTGCTTTTTCTGATCTGTTAATGTTTGGTATAATTCCTGTATTTTCTGGGGTAAATGGATGTAACTTAGGGATGAATGTGTTTGGCGTCCAGGAATCACAATGGTCCTTATTGTCTCGCTCATTGTTCTCTACTTCTGAGTCTGAGGTACTACATATATACTTTCTTTTTTTGTGCTCAGCGAAATGATCTTCGTTTTCACTCACGGTATCATTTTCGTAATCAGTTAATCCAATCAAGAATTGAATTCCTTTTGAACTCCATCCAGAAATTGTAAGGAGGGTGCAATTAAAAATTAAAAAACAAATTTTACGCAAACATAAAACTAAAATTTTTAGATAATCATTTATAACCTTAGAATTTACCTCAACTGTAAAAGTCGACAATAATCTATTCAACTTACATGTTGTCCGACTTATATTAGTTCAAGTAAGATCTTATATTATAATCCCTGTTTTTTATTATAGTTTTGTGCCTTGCAAATACTTCGTATGTCGAATATGTGTTTGGCAGGCTTTAGTACAGTACGAGCCACTAGATTCAAAAGATATTCTACCGATACGGTAGATTCTGTTTTAGCAACGGAGTCAGCGTAGGTGATCACGCGGCACCGACTATAGTTGGCACCCGTACGCACAGCAGGTCTGGCGAACATCGACTATAGCCGGCATCAGTACGCACAGCACTTCGCGCGGCCGCCGGCTATAGTTGGTGTCCGTAGTGAAAGGGTTAGAACATCACGAAATGATATAAAATTAGATGAGATTTTAAATGTAATATATGATATATAAAATATATGATAAGTGTAAGTATATGTACCAATTTGATGTAACTAATTAAAACAGTATGGAATGATACAAAACTAGATAGGACTTTAGGTGTAATGGAGCATTTAGAGGGGATATTATATATACACTTAAATAAAATTTATGATAAATGTGAACATATATACTAATTTGAAATACTTATTTAACACATCATAAAATGATATAAAATTACATAGGAATATGGATGCATTAGAGTATTTAGAGGGGATATTCTCTTTGAATTTAACTAAAATACATGGTAAGTGTAAGCATATACATTGGTTTGAAATATTTACTTCAAACATAGTAAAATTATATAGTATTAGGTAGGAATGCAGATCTAATGGAATATTTAGTGGGGATATTTTATTTAGAATCGACTATCATATATGATAAGTGTAAATATATGTACTAATTTGAAATATATATTTAAAATGTAAAGAAATAATACAAAATTAGATAAGATTTTAGATACAATGGAGTATTTAGAGGATATTCTATTTAGGATTAACTAAAACATATGTTAAGTTGAAGCATATATAATAATTTGAAATAATTATTTAAAGCGTCATGAAATTATATATAATGAGGCACAATTTTAGTTGTAATTTAACGTTTCGAGGGGAAATCCTTTTTACAATTAAAATAAATGTCTGCAAATATTTGTACCAATTTGAAATATTTATTTAAAATATCATGAAATAGTACGAAATTAGATGGAATTTTAGATGTAATGGACTATTTAGAGAGGGTATTCTATTAGCAATCAATTAAAATATATGATAAGAATAAATATATATACTAATATGGAATATTTATTATTAGAAAATCATAAAATAATGTAAAATTAATTAGGATTTTGGATGTAATAGGGTATTTAGTAATGGTAATCTATTGACAATCAACTGAAATACACGATAAGAGTAAACATATATAATAACTTGAAACATGCACTTAGAATATCATGAAGTGCTATTTCTACAGACACGTTCAGATAAAGAACATTGAATTGTAGAACTAAGAAGCGCCATCGCATTGCATTGAAAGTCAATTACTTTGACAAGCTGATACTTAGAAGTGCAGAATAGTTATACGGAACTGTAGATATTACACATTTTGTAACGTAGTACCAGGTAAACGTAACTGCGTTGTGTAGATACCTACAACTCGCTTACTTTGAAACGTAGAACTAAAAAGCTGTATGGACCATTGGAAGTCAATTACTATGTCAATTTGACAGTTAGAAGAGCCAACAGTTACATGGATCTGTAGGAATTGCATACATTGTTATGAAGTACCTAGTAAGCAAAATTGATATGTATAGAAACTAAAAACTAACATACATTGAAACGCTGAACTGAGAAACGCCATCGCATTGCATGGAGCATTATAACTCTATTACTCTAACACGTAGGCACAATGAAGCGCCTACTCACTGCGTGGACCTGTAGACGCCACATCCTTTAGAATTGTAAACGGAGTTAAGCATATTGGAATGCTTAGAAGATTGTACCCTACTCACTTCGAAACGCTGAAGTTAAACGCGACCATTGCGATATATAAAGCATTAGACCCCTATTGCTTTGAAACGCAGACACTATGAAACGACAGCTCTTTACATTCAGCAGGAGGATTCACTATCATTTAAAGCGTACAAGCAGATATGTTTTATGCGATGCGTAGGAAATTTGAACCTACTTCCATTGAAACGTTAAAATGACAATCGTCACAGAAATGAATAAAGCTCCATTGCTTTGAAACGCAAATACTATGAAGCGCCATCCAGTTGCATGCAACATTAGAATAGATTCCTTTTACGCTTTTCTTATCAATAGGGAAAATTTTTGGACTTGGCTCACCTGTAAAATCTGATGTGGTAGGAATTTTATCGACATCTGACCATTCTTCGCTGTAACTATACAATCCTGTGAACATTACACAATGACTGGAATCATCGGAATCACTTGAATGCTGTAGTGGAATGGCTGTTGATCTTATTCTTGGACCCACATCAATATAACAGTCCTCGACTTTTATATCAAAATCTTCTGAATGTACCGAATAATCCGATAGAGAGTCAGCAATATACTCATCAATAGTATCACTCATATTATGTGGGTAAAAAGTTACAAAATAATAAACCTTGTTATACTGGTAAACTAGAAGCGTAAGCCTACGAAACGGAAGATGAAATGCAATGTTCTAGAATAATTCTTGCTTTGATTGTTTCCAAACTATCGCATAAGTTTTATGTCTTGGGCATAAGAAATGAAGATCGGCATAACCATGGCAAGTACATATAAATCGATGTACAAGATACTCAAACCTGTAAAAAAATTGCACATCATAGTGGGATCAGCGCACAAGCGTCAGACTCAGAAACCCGCGTTTTCACGGGGCCGGCGCTCAAGTGACATACTCAAAAACCTGCGTTATCGCGGGGACGGCTGTCAATGTGTTAACAGCTTCAGGTCTTCAAAAGAATGTGAATTGTACAGTTCCATGCAATGGAATGGAGCTTCATAGTGTCTGCGTGTCAAAGCGGAAGAGTACTAATGCGATGGCACATAGCATTTCATCGCTTCGAGGTAACTAAGCGGTATACTTCGATGCATGGCATTATGCTTATCTGCTTCTACATTTCAAGAGAAAGTAAATGCTAGAGCTCCTTGCACCTGGATTGCGCTTCATAGTGTCTGCGTGGCAAATCAATGGTGTTCTAAAAAACACCATGCATTCCAATGGCCCACCTCATCTCAACGATTCGAAGTTAGTGAGCTGTAATCTTCTATGAATAGCATTGTGCTCATCTGCTTTTGCACTACAACAGAAAGTGAATCCTACAGTTCTAAGCAACAGGGACGAGTTTCATAATGTCTGCCAGTCAAAGCAACGGAGTTCTAATGCTCCATTCAATGGTGTCGCGCATCTCATTTCAACGTTTCAAAGTAAGTAAGTTGCAATCCTCCATACATAGCATTTTGTTTATCTATTTCTACATTTCTAAAAAATGTGAATTCTACAGTTCCAAGCAACTGGATAGCGTTCCACAGTGTCTCGGTGTCGATACAGTAGAGTCCTAATGCTCCATGCAATGCGATGGCGCATCTCATTTCAACGTTCTGAGTAAGTAATTTGTAATTCTCTATGTATAGCATTATGCTTATTTGCTTCTACAATTAAAAATTTTCTTTTCTTCTAGACACCAACTGGCCTGGCAGCCAATGACAGAAAACGAAGTGAACATTTTTATTGGTGTCCTGCTTATATTGGTTGTAGCGCCACTGCTAGAAATTAGATTATATTGAACTCAAAAAAAGGATATGTATACAAGCGTGGATATGAAAAGCGCGACCGGTTTACATCGATACATAGATATTTACACTTATCCTACATTTTCACGGCTTGGACTGAGGACCGTTTAAATAAACTTAGAAATATTGTTAACGAAATTGTCGACACTTTCAAAATTACTGTTAAGACTTGTAAAAATATTGTAATCGACGAAACCATGGTTTCGTGTCGAGGACGCCTCAGTTCTTGCCAATATATCCCAGGAAAGCGGCATAAATATGGTATAAGACTTTGTAAACTGTGCCTTCCGGAAGGATACAGTCACAACATTCTTATTTTCGTCGGAAAAAATGCAACCATAATAGTTAAAGCACATGCGCATGCTGTTGTTATGACGTTGGAAGTTGAATTATTATTTGGAAGCCGCATATTATACGCAGATAGTTTTGACAATAGTGTCCCATTGACCGAGGAACTTCTGCAAAAGGGAACATTTATTTGTGGTACAGTAAAAATTAATAAAAAATTTCCCCAGCTGCATGCCATACGAAAACAGCAACGGTGTGGCTTTATGTATTTTCAAAATCGGAGCGGCTTTAAATTTTTAAAGTGGACGGATAAGAGGCCGGTATGCATACTAGCCACTTCTGAAAACCACAAATGTGTTACTGTCCAGGGTAGTAACAATAAGTTAAAGCCGGACATTGTGTTCCTTTATAACAAAGCTAAGAAGGGGTTTGATCATCTGACCAGATGTCTTCTTATCACAGTTGATTACGCAGAACAGTAAAGTGGTATAGAAAAATAGTTATCGAATTAGTATGCGGGGCTTCTCTCGTCAATGCCTGTTATATATATAGAAAATGGAGTACTAAAGGTATGAAAATATTAAACTTCCGCGAAAAAGTTATCGATTATCTCTTCAATACAGTGGATCATCACGGTGAACAAACGTCATCTGAAACTTAAGCAGTGCCTAAGAAACGTACACATTTTCTGCGGTGGTTCCAAGGACGTGCGAGAAAAACGAGACAGGGATGTAAAGAATATTATAAACGGATGTCTAGAATAAATGGTAGGCAGTATGCCGCAAATAAGGCGATAAAAGTAAAAACCTGTTGTAACCGATGTAAAGACCAACCGAAACTCTACCCAACATGTATTGAAAAATTACATAAAAAGATTAAATAATTATGTTAAGTTTATAATATTGATTTGTTATGTTTTAAGTATTGAAAGTTTGTTTACAATGCGGAGAATTATATCACAACAGCTTTGACAAGCAGACAATAAGAATCCCCAGCCCGGTGCAAGGATCAGTCGAATTTACATTCGTTTGAAGTGTAGAAATAGGTAAGGGTAATGCGATACATAGAACATTACAACATTCTTGCTTTCGAACGTTGAAATGAGATACTGCACCGCACCGCATACAGTATTGGAACTCCATTGTTTTTACACGAAGACACTATGAAACGCCGTCCCGATGCATATGTCTGTAGAATTCAGATTCTTCTGAGGTGTAGATGCAAATAAACATAATGCTATGCGTAGAAGATTACAGCTCACTTACTTTGTAACGTTGAAATGAAAAGTGCTATCGCATTGTGTGGAGTAGTAAACTCTAATGCTTCGACACGCAGACACTGTGATCTACCTTCTTGTTGCATGGAACTGTAGAATTCACATTCTTTTGAACTGTAGAAGCAGATAAGCATAATTCTATGCATGGAGGATTACAGCTTACATAATTTGAAATCATGAAATGACATGCACAATTGCATTGCATGGAGCATTAGAACTCCATTCCATTCACACGCAGGCACTACGAGCCGCTACCTCTTTGCATGGAGATGTAACATTCACTTTCTACGGAAATGTAGAAGAAGATATGCATAATGCTATGCTTAGCATATTTCAGCGTACTTAATTTGAAACGTTGCAATGATATGCCGCATAGCAATGCATGGAACATTAAACCTCCATTGCTTTGACACGTAGACATTATGAAGTCACTTCCTCTTGCATGAAACTGTAGAACTCACATACAGGATCCTTACTTTGAAACTTTGAAACTTTGAAATGACAAGAGCCATTCGCATTACATGGAGCACTGCAACTCCATTGCTTTGACACGCAGACACACTGAAGCGCCATCCCGTTGCACGGAACTGTGGAATTCATATTTATAGGAAGTGTAGATGCCGATAAGCATAATGTTATTAATTGAAGATTGCAGCTTACTTACTTTGAAACGTTTAAATGGGATGCGCTGTCGCATTGCATGGTACTTTAGAACTCTACCGCTTTGACACGCAGACACTATGAAGCGCTATTCCATTCCATGGAAATGTATAATTCACAATCTTTGGAAATGTAGAAGCAAATAAGCATATTGCTTTGTTTAGAAGTTTTAGCTCACTTAATTTGAAAATTTGCAATGAGATGCGCCTCTGAATTGCATGAAGTACTAGACCTCTTCCCTTTTCACAAGCAGACTCTGTACAGCGCCATCCCGTTGCATGAAACAGTAGAAATCACAATCATTAGGCATAATATTATCTATTGGCCATGATTTCTATTGCTTTTTCAAGATTTTTCATCAAACATGGTTTTTAGAGTCTTATCATGAATATAAGCTGTGGAACCGAAAATTCGTAAATACTTTACTTTAGGCTTTTTATCAAGCCACACTTCAAATGGCGTTTTACTTTACTTTAAAGCCTTTGTCGGGCTTAAGTTTATTAAATACGTCACAGTTGAAGCTCCTTCCACCCGAAACAGTTTATTTAAACTGGCACCACTTATCATCGTGCGTACCTTTTCTGTAACGCTTCTGACCATTCTCTCAGAAACACCAATTTGGGAGTTCGCGGAACTGTTAGATGGTAACTAGTGTAACTATGTAGTTGATGGTAACTAGTAACCCTTTTCTACACAATAACCTTTCATCTCATTTGACAGATATTCTCTGCCATTATCGCTATACAACTAAACAACTTTTAAATTAAAATGAGCCTCGCATCCAGTTGCAAAATCTTTAAGTGCAGAAAATACTGCTGATTTATATGTAATCAGGTATGCTACACGGTAAAGTGTATATTCGTCCACAAACAGGAGAAAATAATTCTTTCCGTTAATAGTTGTAAGAATAATAAAACAAGATACATCTGAATAAATTGAAGCAGCTGAGCTGCTTCGGTTTGCTGTAAAGATGGAGGAAGAAAGCAGGAAGGAAAAGAGAGGGGAAGAACGTTTCGTCCCGGGCCTGCTAGTGGACTCATCAGTAAGGCTACCTAGCAGGCCCTTCCTTAGACGCTGGGATATTAGGGACAGTTCAGAACTTCTATATATTGGAAAGGATGGGTCATCGAGTACTTGCAGGAAAGTGTAAACGGTACTGTCCCTCTAGTGGCGAGTGCCGCCACAAAATAATAAACAATGGTCGCTTTACATGCTCCATATTCTTTACCTTTTCGAATGATAACCGTGCTTGCTTACCTTTAATGCAAGCCTCACATAAATTATCATTCGGCACTATCATTTCAATATGATTTACATCATTGATCATTTTTTTTATTCTTCAATTCTACGAATTTTGATCTTCCAATGTGGCCCAAATGCTGATGCGACAGTTCATAGTCATTATTTATTGCACTATGAATCTGGTGATTAATCAACTTCTCACCATTTTTCATTTGAAAATCAGTAATAGATAAGCTATTTTATTCCTTACCTTTGATTATTTTCTGACCAGTTTTCATCTGACTGTTTCCATCTGTTACAAATACGATGTCCATTCCTGCTTCTTGCATCCCTCTATCGGACAGCACCTTTCTGCCACCGAAATCTTCAAGGGTAGACTCTCGAATGTCGAAAAGACATTATCACATTTGACAATGTGATCCGACGCTCCGGAATCCAACAGAAACTTTAATTTGTTTTTATCGTCTTCCCCATTTTCATTGTACCCCGTCTTAAAGGCAAACGAGGATGACCAAATCTTTGCAATATCCAATTCTTCTGTTACTTGAGCTGCTTGGGCGATCACCTTTTTCTTTTCCGCATGCTGGACCGTTCTTTTATAATAGCAACATTCTTTTATTTTATGCCCTTTCGCCCACTATCATGGCATTTTATATTTATCGTTTCTTTGGCCATTTAAATTATCTCTATCTGTATGTATCTTCTCAGTATGTAATACTTTCGCGCTTGTCGAGCAGCCTGTTCGTAATTTTACTTCATGGACCAATAAACCAGTTTCTACAAATGCTAATGTTAGATTGTCCTCGGGAAATGTTCTATTGCCGTAATTACTCGCCATAGCACGTTGGAAGGATTAGTAGTAAATGAAAAGCTTTATCCGTTTCTTCTAATTTTACATACGCTACTAAAAGTTCCGTGATTATGTCGTTGAGTGGTGTAAAATGTTTGATCAAGGGCTGCTCTCCCTGTAGTTTTAAACTTAATAGTTTTTTTCTAACAGCCAATTGCGTTGCTAAATTATCCCTTTCATATATGCCATCCAATTTCTGCAAAACTTCAGCAGCAGTTTTCGCATTATTTGCGAAGCTCAAAATGGAATCTGCTAAATATTCAGCATCCTCTTTGCTCTCCTCCAATTTTCAGTTATTTTTACTGGAATGGGTTCATCAATAATTATCCAATTCGCTTAACAGTGCACCAATTCTTAATTGCAACATACTGTAGCGATCACCATCAAATTGTTTAATGTTCCTCTTGGTTTTCGTACTTTCCATATTTCTCTTTTTTTTCATAAGGAAAGGTTTATATTCGCTAACAATGTTCCTTTAATAGTTTAAACACTTATATATACTTCTGATATTACACTTATAATCACATAATCACGTACACAAAAGTTATCACTAAAAAGAATATCTACTAAAGTGTCAATACTATTAAAATACGTAAACTGTGCCCATAACCTATTGAATTATAGGTAAATATAAATGAAAAGCTGTCCAAAGTTCTTTATAGTCTGTAACTTTATTCTTAAGGTTTGAAGGTACGTCTTTACGTTTTAAACGCTCTAATAATTGTGAGAACACCGCATAGGAAATATAGCATTCTCCCTCCTAAAGAAATAGACGACGCAAAGTCTGCACGTGTTTTCCTTTCAGGCCACTAGGTATAAACAGTCGTGAACTCTACTCGAACCGACAGAACTATTTCACAGTTTATATACTGGATTCTATTTCCTAACTCAAGATTCATTTTTGTTTCTCCGTTGACATTTGAAATAATGCAACAGCAGTAAGCTGTTATGTATAGCATTATAATTATCTGCCACTACACTTCAAAAGAACGTTAATTCTATATGTCCATGCAACAAGATAGCCCTTCGTACAGTCTGCCTGTTGGAACAACAGGATCCTAATGCTCCATGACATGCAGTGGCGAATCTCACATCAATGTTTCCAAGTAAGTAAGCTGAAACATTCTATGCATAGGATTACGCTTGTCAGCTTTTACACTTCAAAGATATGTGAATTCTGCAGTTTCTTGAAACAGGATTACGCATCGCATTGTCTGCGTGTCGTAACAATAGAGCTCTAATGCTACATGCCATGCAATGGGCCATTCCGTTTCAACATTACAAACCTTGTAAGCTGTAACCTTCTGTGAATAGCATTATACTTGTCTGCGTGTACACTTCACAAGAATGTGAATTCTATAGTTCAATGCAACGGGGTCCGTCTGCATAGTGTCTGCGTATCAAAGAAGTAGGGTTTTAATGCCCCATGCCATGCGATAGCGCATCTCATTTCAACGTATAGAAGTAAGTAATCTGTAATCTACTATGCATGGCATTATGCCGGCTGCTTCTACTCTAAAAGAGTGTAAGTTCTACAGTTCCATGCAACAGGAAGGAGCTTCATAATGTCTACGTGTCAAAGCAACGAAGTTCTAATACCCCATTCAATACTGGGGCAAATCTCATTCCAACGTTTCAATCAAAGTAAACTGCAATCCTCCATGCATAGAATTATGCTCATCTGCTTTTCCACTTTAAAAGAAAGTGAATTCTACGATTCGATGCAACGGAATGGCGCTTCACAGTGTCTGCGTGTCAAATGAGGAGAGTCTTAATGCTCCATGCAATGCGATGTCGCATCTCATATCAACGTTTCAATGTACTTATCTGCTTCTACAATCTTCAATAATGTGAGTTCTATAGTTTCATGCAACGGGATGGTGCTTCACATTGTCTGCGCGTCAGTACTACTGTACTAATGATGCATGCATTGCAATGGCTTATCTTGTTTAGCGTTTCAAAGTATGTTAGCTGTAATCTTCTATGAATAGCATTATGTTCATCTGCTTCAACACATCAGCAGATTGTGAATGCTACATTTCCATCCAGCAGGATGGCGCTTCATAGTGTCTGCGTGTCAAAGAAGTAGATCTGGAGTGCACCATGCAATGCATTAGCGCATCTCATTTCAACGTATCAAAGTAAGGTTGGTGTAATCTTTCATGCATAGCACTATGCTTATCTGCTTCTACACTTCAGAAGGTTGTGAATTCTACATTTCCATGCAACAGGGTGGCGTTTCACAGTGTTTACTTGTAAAAACAATGGAGTTCTAATGCTCCATGCAATGCGACTGTGCATTTTATTTGTACGTATCGAATTAAGTAACCTGTAATCTCCTATGCATATTGTAGGAAACTCATTAATTAAAGACAATTACAAGGTTTTGTAAATCATTAAATAGTTCCTTTCAACTGATATATTACTCCAAGGATTGCTAATAAACAACTGCTTCATCGTTTTAAAACATACACACGAAATATCATTTATTCCGCACATTCGCTCTCGCTCACATTCTTTAATATTCCACGCACCTAATATTTAAAACTTGAATTATTGATTAGCTTTTAAATTAAGAGAATTTCGTTATTCTTCACTCGGCCGTCCTGCATGAATAATCGTTCCGAATGTCTTCATTCATGTCGTCTTCGATTTCAGATAAATATCATAGATTTCTTCGATCCACAATTTCATAGAATCTGCTGACGTCGATGTTTATAGGGGTCCTTCTCCTTGCCATACCTTTCAAACTACAAATCGTTGATTGCGTAAAACTCGTGCAACTTCATACGGTTCAAAATATTTATGAGGTATATTTAGACCAGGACTCTGTTGCATACGTTTAATTCCTACTAGATCTCCTTCACGATAAATTCTAGCTTTTCGTCTACTTTTGTTAAAAGTTCGCCTATTCTCTTATTGGATCCTGGATATATTTTTACTTGCTTGAAGTCGTACTTCATCCCGTTTATCTTGAAAAGGTGCGATCCATTCCTTTTCAAGTATGTCTCGGATGTCAAGATAACCTTTAAGTCGAGCATGTGTCCCAAAGAGAAGATGAAACGGTGACGTACCAATACTTCGATGTATTGTTGATTTCAAACATTGTTGATCTACTTCTAAATACTTACATCATTCACAGTGCTTAGGTGTAGCTAATTTTGCTGACAACAGTATGAATGTTCTATTACGACGTTCAACTTGACCATTAGCTCTAGGATTTCCAGTTGTAGTTGAATCATGTTCTATATTTTCTTCTCGAGAATATTGCTTGAAATCCTTTGCTGTGAAAGCCGTTCCCCTATCAGAAATTATTCGACGCAGATTACAGAAAACAGTCGCTTGCTTCTTCAAGCGTGTCAAAACTTCATCTGTAGTAGTAGATTTTGTAGCATAAAGTCACATAAATTTTGTAAAAGCATTTACCACTTCAAATATGTACTGATACGATTTATTTGTTGATGGTAACGGTCTAAGATGATCGATATGAAATGTATCAAAAGGAATACTCCCATTTTCAATCGGATTTAAATGATACTCCTGCGACCCCTGCATCTTTCGGTTAAAATGCATGCAACACATTTTCTTACCACCTTTTCAACTTGCTGCCGAAGATTTGGAATCCAATAATCTTTACGTACGATAGCTTCAGTCTTGACCACAGAAAAATGTTCACTCATGAGCTCGCCCTATTTCTTATATCTGCATCCGACATGGTACTACTAGTTGAATACCACCTGCAGACTCTCTGTACAGTAAATTTTCCCGCAGAACATAATCATTCGTCTTGTTTTGAAGTACTAAATCTCGAAGTTTCATTACAGTCTCATCTTTTTTCTGTGCCTCCCGCAAACGATCCGTAAGACTTGCATCAGATTCATCGATTAAGAAATTCGTAGGAGGAGGTTTTCTACTAAGCGCATCAACCTGAATCATGTGCTTCTCTGGATGAACAAAGATCTTTCTTATTTATTGTAAGAGTAATAGCTCGGCAATCAAAAACAATAACAAACGAAATTCCTAATAAATGAAGTCCTAATTTCTTCAACGCTTTTACCATTGCTGAAACTTCGAACTCATAGCTACTGTATTTAGATGCAGTAGGAGTTGTCTTACCACTAGAAAATAATATACAGGGTGAAAAGATTTATCTTCGTTATTTCTTTGAAATAAAATCGCTCCGTACCCTAACGCAGAAGCATCTGTATGCAACTCCATCTCTACTTCTACTTGAACCAAATTCAACATTGGTTTCTCACTCAATAAAGGTATAAGTCGTATGAATGCTTCCATTTAAGTCGCTCCAGAGCAGAATTTAGCATTCGCTTGCAGAAGGTTAGGCAAAGGTCGCGCAATTACAGGGTATTCACGGATAAATTTACGAAAATACCCGATGAGTCCAAGTAAACTTTGTACGTGTTTAACATTTTTCGACTCTATAAATCGTCTGACTGCATCAGTTTCAGTGAGGGGCGAAAACAACCATTGTTTATTATATGCCCGAGGAACTCGACAGAAGTTTACCCGAAACAACTTTCTTCTCAACTGAATATTAAACCGGCTCCGCACGCTACAATTAAAACCCTTTCAAGAATTTGATCCCACGTTCAGTATCATTTGATGAAACAATCAAATCATTCATGTATGCTAAAACAATTTCCTCACGAATAAGATCTCTAAATATGGTATTTATAAATCTTTGAAAAACTGCTGGAGAATTACATAAACCAAAAGGGACTCGTAAGAATTCATAATGACCATCTGGTACAACAATTGCTGTATATTTTCGACTTGATTTATCCTGTCGCACGTGAAAGAAACCGTTTTTCAAGTCAAGAGTATTGAAAATGCACGCGACTTGTAACAGATCTAATTGATCTTCAATCAGTTGTAACGGATATCTATATTTAATAATCTTCTTATTAATTTGTCGATATTAATTTGTCGCAATCCTCTGTTCTATCTACACATTAACAATCTCTTTTTTGCGGCGATAGCAATCGTCTCGCCGATTGATATACAGACTCTTCGCCTTTCAATATTAATTTCATTGCAATTTAAGGTTCAAAGGTTTTACTCGACTTGTAATTGCTAACAAGATATTCTATCGCCACTCGCTAATTAGGAACTAATACATGAGACACACCAACTTGATTTACATCTAACACGTCACTCGTTACATCTATTTTAAATATTTCCGGTACAATATTTTCTCTTTCAACAATTTCGCGCGTTACTTTCGGTAATGGACGAAAGTTTACTTTACAACCTCTAGTGCTAACATCAGTTACATTTAAGAAATTCGTTGCTATCAGCAACTTGTGTCGAACAATAGTATGAGAGATTACATGTATACAAATCGGATATGAGTGCCCATCTGCGGTAATTTCTGCTCGAAATTCACCAAATGTTGTATCATTCTTTGAACCTATACCATCGAAATGTAATTCATCGTGTCGTAATTGCGGAGAACCGAACTTAATAAACTCGTCGGTGTGAATTAAACTAAAATCACTTCCTGAATCCATTAATGCTTCGATCTCGTATCCGTTAAGTAAATCATTTTTGAGATACTTTCGGTACGATACACCTAATGTCGCGCAACTCTCTTCACTCGTTTTAAATTTCTTGGGACATTTCGACGCAATATGTCCAGGTTCTTGACATATAAAACATTTTACACCGCGATCATTCGTTGGACAATTCACGCTAATATGATCGTGCCCACCACAAATATAACATCGTACAATATTACCGGTGAACGCCTTCATCTTACCAACACTGACTACCTCTTTTCGTTCATTTCTAACGAAACTGTCTTCACACTTCTCAGATTTTGTTGACATTAGCACACTCGATAAACCTTGATCTCGAAGAATTACGTTTTCAAACGCTTTCGAAAGTTGATCGGTTGTTGTAAACTGTTGAATACGCGCCTGGTTCCGGAGCATTTAATCGGGGATGCCGTCAATCAGATATTCAAGTATTTCATCGTCGTTAGTTGGTACTCGATTTCCGAGAATGATCTTCTCGTGCAAATATTCATGAAATGTCTGGTTCCTCTTCTATAATCATACTTCAAATTTCTTCCTTATTTCAATTTTGCTTTGTGGATGATAAAACGTAACTCTTAATTGTTCCAGCAGTCGGTTGAATGGCATAGTTATATATCCTCGTTTAGAATGAAACGATTGAAGTGCTTTTCCCTTCAGTCGCAAACCCATAGGTAATTATGCAACGTCATCTTCCAATTTATATATCGTCTTCAATAATTTGATCTACTTCTTCCAAATTTCACTATCACAAGATTTTCCAACAAATTTAAAAAGTAAATTTGCAACTGCCGAAATATTCGTTCGCGGCTAACAGAATTGAGATAAAACATTGCATTCATTGCCATTATTCAATGCCAAGAGATTGTCACCGCCACTAACGACATCATATTGTACGCTTCCAAAATTACGCGTCGATCGTCGTTGCTCATTTTCCAAATTTTGCTCAACCTGTAATTAAATGAATTGTCCTTCGTATTGCATCTAACTCAAGACGCAGCATGGCCAGCTCACCTTCTGCTAATTCTTTTTCCTTAAAAAAAAATCAGTTTCTCGTTGCTGTAGATTCATTGCTGACTGCACGTTTGATGATATATTAGCACACTACCCTTCATTATCTTCACGAACTTCTTTCTGCTTGCCATCTATCCTCGTTCCGTCTGCGTCAATATCCATCTAATCAATAATCTAGTCAATATCCAATTAATTTAGCTTTCGAACTAGCAGTTGATAGTTTATGTTCCATTAATATCTTTTTTAGCGCAGTAACTGTGATTTTACTCTAACCTTTGATGGTGAAAATTTATACTCGACACTTGCGTATAAACTCGAATTGTCTCTACATGAAAGTTTATTTTTCATCCTCGCAATATCTCTCAAAACTGCACTCGGGTCGCATGAATAACTTCTCGAACGTTCTAGACCGTCAAGTAACTTTCTCCAACGTTCTGTTTTCAAATACTCGATAATATTCCAATCTTTAGAACGTATCCAATTTAATTCTTGAATGTCTTCTTGATAATTACCACTCCTGAGCCCAAAAACTGTAGAAAACTTATTAACTATAGACAACTACAAGGTTTTGTAAATCATTATATAGTTCTTCTCAACGGTGATATAACTCGAAAGAATGCTAATGAACAACTGCTTCATCGTTTTAAAATATTCATATGAAAACCTCATCTATTCCGCACTCTCGGTCTCGCTCGCAATCCAGAATATTCCACGATCGCATCTCACTTCAACGTATCAAAAAAAGTAAGATGCAATTTTCTATTTGTAGCTTATGCTTATCTGCTTTTACCGTTCAAAAGAATATGTATTATACAGTCCCATGCAAAGAGATGGCGCCCCATAATTTCTGCGTGTCAATGCAGAGGTGTTACACTACTAGTTCTAATACTTCCATCGACGCGATGTCGCATTTTATTTCAATGTTTCATGATAAGATGGAAAATTCAATGCAATGCTTTATGTTTATATCTTCAACACTGCAAAAGCAAGAGAATGTGAACTGTGGCGTCAGACGTACCGCCTGCTATGCCCAGACGCTTACCACCGTCCTTGGCGTCCCCAGATCGGCATCTGCATCTCCTACAGCATCCGGATCCACTGTATGCGGGCAACCCACCTACTCGCTGCCACAGAACGAGGTGGCGACGCCACATACACCAGAGGGAGGATTCCATCGCACGTTGCGAGGGCGAAGAGATCTATGACGGCTACGGACTCGAATCTCCAATGGTTACGTATCCGTACTCCGCTCATCGGTCCACACGCCATCCCCACTCTGGGGCCCAGCGACTCGTGTGCCGCGCGACCCGAGGAGGTTGCGGACGCGCCGATCCAGTCTCAGTCTCGTTCACCGATTCGAACAGAGCAATTGACTCTAAGGAGTTTCGATCTCCGACACGAACAGAACAGTTGTACCTCAGGTATACGAGCTCCCAGCTCAGTGCATCCAACTCATTCACATCTAACATAGTGGAGTCCTTATTTTATTCTATTTCCATTTTCGTGATGAATGAAGTATTAGAAGTCTATTGCTTCGTCACGTTGGCATCTGGAAACACTGTCCACATGCATGGAAATTTAAAAATGGCATTCTACTGAAGTGTAGATGCAGATAAGTATAATGAGATGTATATAGCATTAAAATCTATTAACACACTTCGATCTGTTGATATGAAATGCGATATGGCGTTTAATGAAGCATTAGAACTCTATTGCTTCGATACGTAGAGATTTGGGAACGCTATCCAGTAGCAAGAAACTATTACTGTGAATAATGTGGAAAACACATTTGCAATCTAAGCAAGGTTTCATTAGATCTGGTGGATTTTCCAAGTTTTAGAAAGGGATGGTGGCAGTAGCAGTTGGTTCAGCGCCAGCTGATAAACGTATACAACAAGCAAAGCAACGTAAACGGATTTAAAATGTTGACGATTATATGAATTGAAATATTACACTTTTATAATCCATGTAGCGTTTCTGTTCTTTGTAACTTACGAATAGTCTTAAGAATGTAACGCAATGTAAAGAAGATTGGGCACAAAGAAAGCAGGCCTTAGTCTGAGATAAAGGAACCTTGGATCTGTTAAGTTTTGTGGTTACCGCCGTGCAGTGTAAAGGGATATGTCATTCAGTTTTAGTTTTCTAAACCAGAACAATTCAAACAAATCTGGAGTTGACACATTGGAAGAATAATTATTCCAGTGAAAAATTCTGTATGCAGTACAATAGTAGCTTCACATCCCCTTGATATTCAGCAGAAATTCTTATGCCATTTTACTCTATTTACTAGAATCGAAACTATGAAACCTATTAGGTGGTACTTCTAAAGATATTGTGTATGTATTGGAGGATGCGTACAAAAAGAAAGGACTATTACGTGGATAAATTGTAGAATTCCGTTTGTAATTGATAATTAGATTATAAACATTTATATGCTTTTATCAGAAATTTTAATGTGTCAAAATTGCAGCACACAGGTGTGTAGATATCACTTTGCGATCTCATTTCATTTTGAGAGGTATATATATAAGCATCCATCCAGGCATAAAGCTTGATAATCTTTCAACTATAAAATAATTATGAAACATTATACTTTTTGCTGGCGTTGGTCTATTTTGTCATTTTCAGAACTTGTGAAGCAGCTAGGACTGTAATAAGAAAGTACGTTATATCTTTGCTCATTGTTTCCAAAGAAAATATTAAATGTGAGTAACATAATATAATAAATAACATAATAATAATATAATAAATAAATATATTCAAACGTAATGTATTTAATTTTTATCATTTAGCGTTACAAAATATATTACAATAATATATAAAAATATATTTTACTTTAGTTTTTTCAATATTTTTAATATTTTATATTATCATATTAAAATTTTACAAAAAGTAACAAAATTTTTAGAAGTAGGAATAATTTTTCCTTACATAGTTAATATGTCGGTTCTTTCTAAGAAGACGGTATTTCATTTTTCAAAGTAAGTTTCGACTTTAAATTGACCATTAATTTCTCTAATTTCATTGCATTTCGTAGATCACCGCTAATTTTCAACTTTCCCATTGTCGATGCAAGTTTTAATTCTCCGAAAGATATATAATATTATGTTATTAGTAAAATTATTTTGCATTTCTAATTAATTTGAACATAAGAAATATATTTCTTTTATGAGAAAGCATTGCGAGAAAATTTTGAGAATCCATTGTTAATGTTGTACCTAGTGTTTGACTAGGTTTTTACCATTTTTAAGATCCAAAAACCGTGTACCAGCTTCGTCACTATTAAAATTTACGAAATTTTCATATTGTAAATTTTTGCAAATATGATGTTAATTAACTCTTGAATTATGGTTGCTTGGGCAATTAATCAGACTGATCTATGATGTGCTGTAATGTACGAGGTCTAATACATTTTTTTTTAACATAATGAACAATATAGTATTTGAGCTTACAGTTTTGTTAACGAACTGGCTGTTTAAATTAGTTTAGATGACAATTAATATTTGCATGATCTTTTCCTCTGACTTATCTGTATAATTTGTTCGTTCTTTTCAATTGTTATACATAATTATCCAAATCTATATGTTCCAAATTCTCCTCTAGGAAAGAATCTGGCAACAATTTATCTTATCAATAATATTTTTATTCTGTAAAATAAATTGATTTGTTTACTAAAATATAAATTATACATTCATGTATTAATTGTAAACCTTTAGTTAATTATTCACACCTGTATTACCCGCAGAGTGGGTAAAATCAGACATCCCTTCAGTTTTTTAATATTGCCTCATCGATTAAAGACTGATTAGTAACAGATTTACTGTCTTTGCAAAATAAATGCGTACATTGCATCACCCATTATTTCCAGCTTCCCACTATAATTTTGTGATTCTGAACCAACTAACATCTCTATCGCAGCCATGCGTATACCTGAAACAACACGTGCATAAGGCAATCTTAAATTGAGAGAATTATTTTTCTTAAAAATGAAATTAGAAATATATATAAGTTACTGCAGTCTTTGACAAGAGTGCATTCACAGCAATACCATCATTCATCGGTCCTTCCAAGAGCACACATTAACATTCCAAACTTGGATATTATATAATCGACACGAGTTTGAAACCATATTCGTTTAATTTTTACACTTAGTGATGGGCTGATATTTACTATATGAGGATCTGTGCCTTTCATTGAATATGGTAAGCATACCTTAATATTATTCACAAGATCATAATTTTTCATACCAATGGATTCTATGCCTGGTTAAAGAAATAGCGCTAACAGCATTAACCCTTTCAGCACTGAGTTGTGTGGCAAATGGTTTTGTGAGAACCTATATGTGGCGTTCGTTGTTGTCAGACCGGTGGAGTCATCTCTGTGAAAACTGCTCAAGCTGTTCGCAATTCTGTTTCAGCACAGATTGAAGACATGGCGAAACGAGTCAATACATGCCTACGGTTGAATGTTCCCATTAAGAATAACTTATAAGTTACCGATGGATGGTGCTGCTGGTGGTCGGTTACTCACAATCGACCGACGGGTAGTGCTGCTTGTGCTTAATAATCCATAAATTATATACGACTGGTGTTACCAACAACCGATAGCGCATGCTTTCACATAGAGCTGGTGCAGCCAATAGTAGGTAACTCAAGACTTATGAACGACTGGTGTTGGCTGCGGTCGGTAGCTTACGATATAACGACAGTAGATGATGCCTGTGGTCGATAAATTATGACATAATGACGGCTGGTATTGCCAATAGCCAGGAATTCAAGAACTATCGACGAATGGCATTGTCAAGCTATCGGTAATCCATCTCTTACTTGGCTTAACATAATCTAACATGCACCAAACTTAATTCAAACCAACCTAATCTCAGTTACACCTAATCTGACTTAACCTGCCTTCGCTCAAATCTAACCCAACCTAACACAATCTAGCATTACCTTTCGTAAACATAAACAAATCAAACCTACGCTTTTTTAAATCTAACCCAACATAACTGAGCAACCTACAAACATTCCCAAACATAACCCAACCTAACATAACCTAGCGTAACCTAACTAAATCTAACATAAGCACACTTCCATCTCGGGGCGGAAGCAACTTCCGCAACTTTCACAGGGATGAGGCTATGCAGTAAGCCTTCCACAGTTACGGTGTGGCAGAAATCCGCTCCGATTGAACGTTTATTCACGTAATATAATATAATAATCGGCTGGTTCAATCGGAGCGGGTCTGCATCGAATACAGGAACGCCTATCGTGAAATGAAAACGAACAGTCGGAAAGGAATAAGACTTTACTAAAAAATCGTACGGAAGTCCGATATTTTGACGCATATCTAATATATATGTAATTAAAACGTAATTCGAAAAATACAAAGGATAAGAGGAAATATTCTCCAATATGTCACATATACAAATCAACGGATGCAAGGGAGAACATTCGATCTCGGGGTAGCGAGACCGGGGCGCCATCATGATGTAATCGTATAACGCCGGTTCCGCGATGGTGCAGAGAGGAAATGTGGATGATCGAGAGGATAAAATAACAACAACGTAACTAAAGAGAAAGGAAAAGAAAATCTGTGGAAGCATTGCATTTATTAAGAGGAAATCCTACAAATATCGAACAACAGATTATATACCATACCGTCCGGGCAAGGTACAACGAAATAGACGATATCGTGAGAGAAAATAAGAAAATCGAGAAACTTAAAAAGAAAATAATACTTTAGACTGGACGAATCAATATCACTGATTCCGGCCAGCTTAATGGAAAACGCATAACTACGAATCGGTTATAGTATAAGATAGATGCTAGTTGTAGTTCAAGTGGTCCTGGGAGTCCCTCGCCCGTATCAGGGCAGGCAGTAGGATGGTGGAGGGCCTGCAGCCCCCCCTACCCCCGAGTCCCCACTGCCGAAGTGAGTGAGGCTGCTGTGCATATACTGCTGAAAGGTGAGGCTGGCTCGGGATATGGAATCAGCCCCATCGGGTAAAGGCAGAAGATTAAAGATTGAGCAGGCGGTTCGTAGCCCCCAGTCAATAACACAAAAGGATAGGAAAATAGAAATGGATACGAAATGCATATATAAAGGAGAAAAAGAAAGCCGATGTAAGGGAACCAAAAAGAAAGACCAGGATAATGGAAAAGCTACTGATGAGAATAACGTCCTCACTATCAAATAGAAGAATAGGCAGCCACACATCAGACGTAATGATAGATATTATGAGCGAGGATACGACGAAGTTAATGACATATTAGAAATCATTAATGGGAAACATCAGGCATATAAAAAAAAACTGAGATCGAACTAGTTGCGAACGGTACAGAAAAAAATGAAACAATTAGAGAAGCAGTAAGCATTCGGGGACAAACAATGGGATGAGGAAAAGCAGAAGAAACGAGAGAAATAGGAAAAGATGACGCAAGAAAATCGAGAGCGGGAGATATAATCCTGGAACTTAACAAGAAAACAGGTATAGAGAACAAAATAAAGGAGAAGAAAGGAACTCTGGAAAAAGAATTCGAAGAATCACATACGAGTGCGAGTATCATGCTCCAACTAAGGGACATATACCCGTTAGGTGACTAGAGAAGAAATGAAGGAGTACATAAAATGAAGACTGAAAATAATCGAAAGAATGGTCAAGTTGTTAAAGCAGACGTGGAGAGGAACGGAGTCGCGTTAGTTGAATTTGTACAGGAATACAGTAAAGAGCTGGAGAAGGTCAAACGACTCAGAATAGCATTAACACCTTGTCCCTACAAAGTACTACCGAAAATAGAGAGATGCTTCAAATACCATAAACTGTGACATATCGGCAGAAATTGCGAAGAATTCAAAGATAATAAGGGAATCTGCAGAAGATGCGGATCCCCTATCTATACGATGATCGGTTACATCGCGAATAAACCGAAATGTATCATCTGCAGCGAAGCAGGATCGAAAAATCGGTAATCTGGGATGGTAAGAAGAACAACCATAGAGTGGAAAAGATCATCAAAATGGCTCTAAGAAACGATCTAATCGCGACGAATCCTAAAGAAGACTATACACAGTATAAGAACCGAAGCAAATAAAATATAGACACAATGTTGATAGGAGATTGCATGTACGCTAAGCTGCGAAAAGCAGAAGTGTTTGAGGTATTTTCAGCGTCGGACAATCAATACGTACTACATACCTTCTAAAGTATGAATTATAAGAATAACGAAGAGGGATTTGCAAGCCTCGATGGAGAAAAAGCGAATTGAATGATCTATTTTTAAGTAACTAAAATATATGATAAGTGTAATTATATAAACCAATTTCAAATATTTAATTAAAACATTATGAAATGATATGAAATTAGATAGGATTTTAGATGTAATGGAGTATCTTGAAGGGATATTGTATTTTGAATTAACTAAAATATAAAATATGTATTAATATTTATACCAATTTGAAATATTTACTAGAAAAATCATGAAAGCATGTGGTCCAGCGAGTGGGGGATTAAGGGATCGTTGCGAGGAGCATGAGGCCCAGCGAGTGGGGACTCGCGTCTCCCGGTGGGACTAGGGGCGCGTCTTTCGCGTTTAACTTATGAAATAGTATAATGAAGTAGTATAGCATGAACTTACAATTACGTGTGTGTTGTTCGTGTCTTGCATTCTTAACGTGTGTAACTTCGATATATGAATTCTTATATGCAGGAATACATTAGTCCGGATATAGTATATATATATGTATATATATATACGCACAAAAGTAGAACACAGGTTCTGTTAAAGTCGTCTCCCTGAATTGGAATAGTTCCCATTGAGGTTATGGGCTTCGACTGTCCCTTTCAGCAAGACGAAATCACCCGTGCGAGGTAGACAAGGGTGTTCGTCTTTGGTGCGAGCGAGGCAGATATACTCATTAGTGGGAGTGAGACAGTAGTGCTTGTCGGTGAGATTGAAACAGCGATGCCAGAGCGAAACAGAGATTGAATCGCGATGTTGCATCTCAATTCAGTGTTTAATGTAAGATGTAATATTTAACTCAAAGCGTTATGTTTATCTCTTCTACACTTCAAAAGAATGTGAGCACTACTCTCCCGTAAAAAGGAATAGCATTATAAGATGTATACTGTTCGATGCAATAGAGTTCTATTACATTATTCAACGCGATATCGCATCTCATTTCTATGTTTCATGATAAGATATAATATTCGTTGCGAAGTGTCACCTATACCTCGCATACACTTCAAATGAATGTAAATGCGATACTTCCATGCTTGGAAATAGCGTTTGCAGATGTCCACGTATAAATGCAATAGAGTCCTAATGGTTCATAAATCGCGATATCGCATTTCATTTCTATGTTTCATGATAAGATATAATATACATCGCAAATTGTCATGTATTCCTCGCATAAACTTCAAATGAATGCAAATGCGACACTTCCTCCCTAGGATATAGCGTTTGCAGATGTCTACGTATCGAAGCAATATAGTTCTAATGCTTCTTAAAACGAGATAACGCATCTCATTACTATGTTTCATGTTAAGATATAATATACATTGCGAATTGTCATGTATACCTCGCATACACTTCAAATGAGTGTAAATGCGACAGTTCCTTGCTGCGAAATAGCGTTTCCAGATGTCTACGTATCGAAGCAATAGAGTTCTAGTGCACCTTAAAACGTGATATCGCATCACATTTCTATGTCTTATGATAAGATATAATATTCATTGCGAAGTGTCATGTGTTCCTCGTCTGCGCTTCAATTGAATGTAAATGCGACACTTCCTTTCTAGGAAATTACGTTTCCAGATGTCTACGTATCGAAGCAATAGAATTCTCTAGCATCTTAAAGCGCGATATCGCAATTCATTTCTATGTTTCATGATAAGATATATTCATTGCGAAGTGTCATGTATTCCTCGTGCACACTTCACATGAACGTAAATGCGACACTTCCTTGCAAGGAAATAGCGTTTGCAGATGTCTACGCATCGTAGCAATAGAGTTCTAATGCTTCTCAAAACGAGATATCGCATCTCATTTCTATGTCTTATGATAAGATATAATATTCATTGCGAAGTGTTACGTGTTCCTCGTCTGCACTTCAATTGAATGTAAGTGCGACACTTCCTTTCTAGGAAATTACGTTTCCAGATGTCTACGTATCGAAGCAATAGAGTTCTAATGCTCTTAGAAACGCGAAATCGCATCTCATTTCTAAGTTTCGTGATGAGATATAATATTCATTGCGAAGTGTCACTTATACCTCGCATACGCTTCAAATGAATGTATATGCGACACTTACTTGCTAGGAAATAGCGTTTGCAGATGACTACGTATCGAAGCAATATAGTTCTAATGCATCTTAAAACGCGATATCGCATCTCATTCCTATGTCTCATGATAAGATATAATATTCATTGCGAAGTGTTATGTATTCCTCGTCTACACTTCAAATGAATGTAAATGCGACACTTCCTTTCTAGGAAATAGCGTTTCCAGATGTTTACGTATCGAAGCAATATAGTTCTAATGCATCTTAAAACGCGATATCGCATCTCATTCCTATGTCTCATGATAAGATATAATATTCATTGCGAAGTGTTATGTATTCTTCGTTTACACTTCAAATGAATGTAAATGCAACACTTAATTCCCAGGGAATAGAGTTTCCAGATGTTTACGTATCGAAACAATAAAGTTCTAATGCTTCTTAAAACGAGATATCGCATCTCATTTCTGTGTTTCATGATATGATATAATATTCATTGTGCAGTGTTATGTATACCTCGCATACACTTCAACTGAATGTAAATGCGACACTTCCTTGCCAGGAAATAGCGTCTGTAAATATCTACGTATTGTAGCAATAGGGTTCTAGTGCTTCTTAAATCGCGATATCGTATCTTATTTCTATATTTCATGATAAGATATAATATTCATTGCGAAGTGACATGTATACCTCACATACACTTCAAATGAATGTAAATACGACACTTCCTTCCTAGGATATAGCGATAGCAGATGTCTACGTGTCGAAGCAATAGGGTTCTAATGCTTCTTAAATCGCCATATCGCATCTCATTTTTATGTTTCATGATAATATATAATATTCTTTGTGGAGTGTTATGTATACCTCGTATTCACTTCAAAAGAATGTAAGTGCAACACTTCCTTGCTAGGAAATAGCGTCCGCTGATATCTACGTATCGTAGCAATAGAGTTCTAATGCTTCTTAACAAGCGATATCGCATCTCAATTCTATGTTTCATGATAAGATATAATATTCATTGCGAAGTGTCATGTATACCTCGTATTCACTTCAAAAGAATATAAATGCGACGCTTCCTTGCTAGGAAGTAGCGTTTGCAGATGTCTACGTATCGAAGCAATAGATTCCTAATGCTTCATAAATCTAGACATCGCATCTCATTTCGATGTTTCATGTCAAGATATAATATTCATTGTGCAGTGTTATGTATACCTCGCATACACTTCAAATGAATGTAACTGCGACACTTCCTTGCTAGGATATAGCGATGGCAGATGTCTACGTATCGAAGCAATAGTGTTCCAATGCTTCTTAAATCGCGATATCGCACATCAATTCTACGTTTCATGATAAGATATAATATTCATTGTGGAGTGTTATGTATACCTCGTATTCACTTCAAAAGAATGTAAATACGACACTTCCTTGCTAGGAAATAGCGTCTGCAGATATCTACGTATAGAAGAAATAGATTTCTAATGCTTCTTAAAACGCGATATCGCTCCTCATTTCTATGTTTCATGATAAGATATAATATTCATTGCGAAGTGTTATGTATTCCTCGTCTACACTTCAAATGAATGTAAATGCGACACTTCCTTTCTAGGAAATAGCGTTTCCAGATGTTTACGTATCGAAGCAATATAGTTCTAATGCATCTTAAAACGCGATATCGCATCTCATTCCTATGTCTCATGATAACATATAATATTCATTGCGAAGTGTTATGTATTCTTCGTTTACACTTCAAATGAATGTAAATGCAACACTTGATTTCCAGGGAATAGAGTTTCCAGATGTTTACGTATCGAAACAATAAAGTTCTAATGCTTCTTAAAACGAGATATCGCATCTCATTTCTGTGTTTCATGATATGATATAATATTCATTGTGCAGTGTTATGTATACCTCGCATACACTTCAACTGAATGTAAATGCGACACTTCCTTGCCAGGAAATAGCGTCTGTAAATATCTACGTATTGTAGCAATAGGGTTCTAGTGCTTCTTAAATCGCGATATCGTATCTTATTTCTATATTTCATGATAAGATATAATATTCATTGCGAAGTGACATGTATACCTCACATACACTTCAAATGAATGTAAATACGACACTTCCTTCCTAGGATATAGCGATAGCAGATGTCTACGTGTCGAAGCAATAGGGTTCTAATGCTTCTTAAATCGCCATATCGCATCTCATTTTTATGTTTCATGATAGTATATAATATTCTTTGTGGAGTGTTATGTATACCTCGTATTCACTTCAAAAGAATGTAAGTGCAACACTTCCTTGCTAGGAAATAGCGTCCGCTGATATCTACGTATCGTAGCAATAGAGTTCTAATGCTTCTTAACAAGCGATATCGCATCTCAATTCTATGTTTCATGATAAGATATAATATTCATTGCGAAGTGTCATGTATACCTCGTATTCACTTCAAAAGAATATAAATGCGACGCTTCCTTGCTAGGAAGTAGCGTTTGCAGATGTCTACGTATCGAAGCAATAGAGTCCTAATGCTTCATAAATCTAGACATCGCATCTCATTTCGATGTTTCATGTCAAGATATAATATTCATTGTGCAGTGTTATGTATACCTCGCATACACTTCAAATGAATGTAACTGCGACACTTCCTTGCTAGGATATAGCGATGGCAGATGTCTACGTATCGAAGCAATAGTGTTCCAATGCTTCTTAAATCGCGATATCGCACATCAATTCTACGTTTCATGATAAGATATAATATTCATTGTGGAGTGTTATGTATACCTCGTATTCACTTCAAAAGAATGTAAATACGACACTTCCTTGCTAGGAAATAGCGTCTGCAGATATCTACGTATCGAAGAAATAGATTTCTAATGCTTCTTAAAACGCGATATCGCTCCTCATTTCTATGTTTCATGATAAGATATAATATTCATTCTGGAGTGTTATGTATAGCTCGTATTCACTTCAAATGAATGTAAATGCGACACTTCCTTGCTAGAAAAAGTGTTTGCAGATGTCTCCGTATCGAAGCAATAGAGTTCTAATGCTTCTTAATACGCGATATCGCATCACATTTATATGTTTCATGGTAGGATATAATACTCATTGCGAAGTGCCACTTATACCTCGCATACACTTCATATGAATGTCAACGCGAGACTTCCTTGCTAGGAAATAGCGTTTGCAGATGCCTACGTATCGTAGCAATAGAGTTCTAATGCTTCTTAAAACGCGATATCGCATCTAATTTCTGTGTTTCACGATAAGGTACAATATTCATTGCGAAGTGTCATGGATACTTGGTATTCACGTCAAAAGAATGCAAATGCGGCACTTCCTTGCTAGGATATAGCGTTTGCAGATGTCTATGTATCGTAGCAATAGATTTCTAACGCTTGTTAAATCGGGATATCGCATCTCATTTCTATGTTTCATGATAAGATACGATATTCATTACGAAGTGTTATGTTTTCCTCTTATACACATCAAATGAATGTAAGTGCGATACTTCCTTGCTAGGAAGTACCGTTTTCAGTTGTCTACGCATCGTAGCAATAGAGTTCCAATGCTTCTTAAATCGCGATATCGCATCTTATTTCTATGTCTCGTGATAAGTTATAATGTTCATTGTGGAGTGTTATGTATACCTCGTCTACACTTCAAAAGAGTGTAAATGGCACACTTCCTTGCAAGGAAATAGCGTTTCCAGATGTCTACGTATCGAAGCAATAGATTTCTAATGCATCTTATAGTGAGATAACGCATCTCATTACTATGTTTCATGTTAAGATATAATATACATTGCGAATTGTCATGTATACCTCGCATACACATCGAATGAATGTAAATGCGACACTTCCTTGCTAGGAAATAGCGTTTGCAGATGTCTACGTATCGAAGCAATAGAGTTCTAATGCTTCATAAATCGCCATATCGCATCTCATTTCTATGTTTCATGATAAGATATAATATTCATTGCGTAGTGCCATGTATACTTCGTATTCACTTCAAAAGAATGTAAATGCGACACATCCTTGCTAGGAAGTAGGGTTTGCAGATGTCTACGCATCGAAGCAATAGTGTTCCAATGCTTCTTAAATCTCGTTATCGCACCTCAATTCTACGTTTCACGATAAGATATAATATTCATTGTGCAGTGTTATGTATATCTCGTCCACACTTCAAATGAATGTAAGTGCGACACTTCCTTGCTAGGAAAAAGCGTTTCCAGATGTCTACGTATCGTAGCAATAGAGTTCTAATGCTTCTTAAAACGCGATATCGCATCTTACTTCTATGTTTCATTGTAAGATAAAATAATCATTGCGAAGTGTCACTTATACATTGAATTCACTTCAAAGGAATGTAAATGCGACACTTCCATGCTAGGAAATAGCGTTTGCAGAAGCTTACGTATCGTAGCAATAGAGATCTTATGTTTCGTAAAACGCAATATCGCATCTCATTTCTATGTTTCAATGTAAGATAAAATAATCATTGCGAAGTGTCACTTATACCTCGCATACACTTCAAATGAATGTAAATGCGACGCTCCATTGCTAGGAAATAGCGTTTGCAGATGTCTATGTATCGCAGAAATAGTGTTCTAATGCTTCTTGAAACGCGATATCGCATCCCATGACTATGTTTCATGATAAGATATAATATTCAATGCGAAGTGTCATGTACAACGCGAATTCACTTCAAAAGAATGTAAATGCGACACTTCCTTGCTAGGAAAAAGCGTTTCCAGATGTCTACGTATCGTAGCAATGGAGTTCTAATGCTTCTTAAAACGCGATATCGCATCTCACTTCTATGTTTCATTGTAAGATAAAATAATCATTGCGAAGTGTCACTTCTACCTCGCATACACTTCAAATGAATGTAAATGCTACACTTAATTGCTACGAAATAGCGTTTGCAGATGTCTCCGTATCGAAGCAATAGAGTTCTAATGCTTCTTAAAACGAGATGTCGCATCTCACTTCTGTTTCAGGATAAGATATAATATTCATTGCGAAGTGTCATGTGTACCTCGTATTCACTTTAAAGGAATGTAAATGCGACACTTCCATGCTAGAAAATAACGTTTGCAGATGTCTACATGTCGTAGCAATAGAGTTCTAATGCTTCTCAAAACGCTATATCGCATCTCATTTATATGATTCATGATAAGAGATAATATTCATAGCGAAATGTCATGTATACCTGGAATTCACTTCAAAGTAATGTAAATGCGACGCTTCCTTGCTAGGAAATAGCGTCTGCAGATATCTACGTATCGAAGCAATAGAGTTCTAATGCTTCCTAAATCGCGATATCGCATCTCATTTCTATGTTCCGTGATAAGATATAATATCCATTGTGGAGTGTTATGTATACCACGTATTCACTTCAAAAGAATGTAAATGCGACACTTCCTTGCTAGGAAATAGCGTCTGCAGATGTCTACGTATCGTAGCAAAGGAGTACTATTGCTTCGGAAAACGCGAAATCGATCCTAATTTCTTGGTTTCATGATATGATACAATATTCATTGTGGAGTGATAAGTATACCTCGTATTCAGTTCAGAAGAATGTAAATGCGACACTTCCTTGCTAGGAAATGGGGTCTGCATATGTCTACGTATCGTAGCAACAGATTTCTAATGCTTCTTAAAACGCGATATCGCTTCTTATTTCTATGTTTCAAGATAAGATATAATATTCATTGCGAAGTGTCACTTATACCTTGCGTACACTGCAAATGAATGTAAATGCGACACTTCGTTCCTAGGAAATAGCGTTCGCAGATGTCTACGTAACGAAGCAATAGATTTCTAATGCTTCTTAAAATGCAATATCCCATTTCATTTCTATGTTTCATGATAAGATATAATATTCATTGCGAAATGTCACTTATACCTCGCATACACTTGAAATGAATGTAAATGCGACACTTCCTTGCTAGGAAATAGCGTTTGCAGATGTCTCCGTATCGAAGCAATAGAGTTCTAATGGTTATGAAAACGCGATATCGCATCTCAATCATACGTTTCATGACAAGATAGAATATTCTTTGCGAAGTGTTATGTTTACCTCGTATTCACTTCAAAAGAATGTGAGTGCGACACTTCCTTGCTAGGAAATAGCGTTTACAGATGTCTACGTGTCGTAGAAACAGAGATCTAATGCTTCTTAAAAAGCGATATCGTATCGCGTTCCTATGTTTCATGATAGGATATAATATTCACTGTGCAGAGTTATGTATACCTCGTATTCACTTCAAAGGAATGTAAATACGACACTTCCTTGCTACGAAATTGCGTTTGCAGATGTCTCCGTATCGAAGCAATAGAGTTCTAACGCTTCTTAAAACGAGATATCGCATCTTATTTCTATGTTTCATAATAAGATATAATATTCATTGCGAATTCTCATGAATACCTTGTATTCACTTCAAACGAATGTAAATGCGACACTTCCATGCTTGGAAATAGCGTTTTCAGATGTCTACATATGGCAGCAATAGAGTCCTAATTCTTCTTAAAACGCGATATCGCATCCCATTTCTACGTTTCATGATAAGACACATAATTCATTGCGAGGTTACATGTACACCTCTTATTCACTTCAAAAGAATGTAAATGCGACACTTCCTTGCTAGGAAATAGCGTTGGCAGATGTCTACGTATCTTAGCAATAGAGTTCTAATGCTTCCCAAAACGCGATATCGCATCCCATTTCTATGTTCCATGATAAAATATAATTTTCATTGCGAAGTGTCACTTATATCTCGCATACACTAAAAAAGAATATAGATGCGACACTTCCTTGCTAGGAAATAGCTTTCGCAGATGTCTACGTATCGAAGCAATATAGTTCTGATACTCCTTAAAAAGCGATATCGCATCTCATTTCTATATTTCATGATAAGATATAATATTCATTGCGAAGTGTCTTGTATACCACGCATACACTTCAATCGAAATAAAAGGCGACACTTCATTGCTAGGAAATAGCGTTCGCAGATGTCTACGTGTCGAAGCAGTAGGGTTCTAATGCTTCTTAAATCGCCATATCGCATCTCACTTCTATGTTTCATGATAAGATATAATATTCATTGCGAAGTTACATGCATATCTCGTATTCACTTCAAATGAATGTAAATGCAACACTTCCTCGCTAGGAAATAACGTTTAAAAGATCTCTACGTATCGCAGCAATAGAGTTGTAATGATTCTTATAACGCGATATCGCACCACATTTCTATGTTCCATGATAAGATATAATATTCATTGAAAAGTGTCATGTATACCTCGTATGCACTTCAAAAGTATGTAACTGCGACACTTCCTCTCTAGGAAATAGCGTTTGCAGATGTCTACGTATCGTAACAAGAGAGTTCTAATGCTTTTTAAATCGCGATATCGCATCTCATCTCTATGTTTCATGATAAGATATAATATTCATTGTGGAGTGTTATGTATACCTCGTATTCACTTCAATGGAATGTAAATGCAACACTTCCTTCCTAGGAAATAGCGTTTGCAGATTTCTCCGTATCGAAGGAATAGTGTTCTAATGCTTCGTAAATCGCGATATCGCATTTCATTTCTATGTTTCATGTCCAGGTATTATATTCATTGTGGAGTGTTATGTATACCTCGTATTCACTTCAAACGAATCCATATGCGACACATCCTAGCTAGGAAGTAGCGTTTGCAGATGTCTGCGTATCGTAGCAATAGAATTTTAATGCTTTTTGAATCGCAATGTCGCATCTCAATCCTATGTTTCATGATAAGATATAATATTCTTTGCGAAGTGTCATGTATACCTAGTATTCACTTCAAAAGAATGTAAGTGCGGTACTTCCTTGCTATTAAACAGCGTTTGCAGATGTCTACATTTCGTAGCAATCGAGCCCTACCGCTTCTTAAAACGCGATATCGCATCTCATTTCTATATTTCATGATAAGATATAATATTCATTGCGAAGTTACATGCATATCTCGTATTCACATCAAATGAATGTAAATGCAACACTTCCTCGCTAGGAAATAACGTTTAAAAGATCTCTACGTATCGCAGCAATAGAGTTGTAATGATTCTTATAACGCGATATCGCACCACATTTCTATGTTCCATGATAAGATACAATATTCATTGAAAAGTGTCATGTATACCTCGTATGCACTTCAAAAGTATGTAACTGCGACACTTCCTCTCTAGGAAATAGCGTTTGCAGATGTCTACGTATCGTAACAAGAGAGTTCTAATGCTTTTTAAATCGCGATATCGCATCTCATCTCTATGTTTCATGATAAGATATAATATTAATTGCGAAGTGTCATGTAGACTTCGTATTCACTTAAAAAGTATGTAAATGCGACACATCTTTGCCAGGAAATAGCGTTTGCAGATGTCTCCGTATCGAAACAATGGAGTTCTAATGCTTCTTAAAACGCGATATCGCATCTCATTTCTATGTTTCATGGTATGATACAATATTCAATGCGAAGTGTTATGTATACCTCGTCTGCACATCAAAAGAGTTTAAATGCCACACTTCCTTGCTAGCAAATAGCGTTTCCAGATCTCTGCGTATCCAAGCAATAGAGTTCTATCGCTTCTTAAAACGCGATATCGCATCGCAGTTCTATGTTTCATGATATGATGTAATATACATTGCGAAGTGTTACGTAAACCTCTTCAACACTTCAAAAAAATGCAAATGGCACACGTCCTTGCATAGGAAATGCGTTTCGAGATGTCTACGTATTGAAGCAATGGAGATCTAATGCTTCCTAGTACGCGATATCGCACCTAATTTCCATGTTCTATGATAAGATATAATATTCATTGCTAAGTGTTATGTATACCCAGTCTACACTTCAAAGGAATGTAAATGCCACACTTCCGTGCTAGGAAATGCGTTTCCAGATCTCTACGTATCGAAGCAATGGAGTTCTAATGCCTCTTGAAACGCGATATCGCATCTCGTTTCTATGTTTCATGATAAGATGTAATATTCATTGCGGAGTGTCATGTATACCACGTATTCACTTCAAAAGAATGTAAATGCTTGACACTTCCTTGCTACGGAGTAGCGTTTGCAGATGTCTGCGTATCGAAGCAATAGAGTTCTAATGCCTCTTGAAACGCGATATCGCATCTCGTTTCTATGTTTCATGATAAGATGTAATATTCATTGCGGAGTGTCATGTATACCACGTATTCACTTCAAAAGAATGTAAATGCTTGGCACTTCCTTGCTACGGAGTAGCGTTTGCAGATGTCTGCGTATCGAAGCAATAGAGTTCTAATGCATCTTAAAACACGATATCGCATCTCATTCCTATGTCTCATGATAAGATATACTATTCATTGTGGAGTGTTATGTATACCATGTATTCGCTTCAGAACAATGTAAATGCGACACTTCCTTGCTAGGAAGTAGCGTTTTGCAGATGTCTACGTATCGAAGCGATAGAGTTCTAATGCATCTTAAAACGCGATATAGCACACCACTTCTATGTCTCATGATAAGATATAATATTCATTGCGAAGTGTTATGTATTCCTCGTCTACACTTCGAATGAATGTAAATGCGACACGTCCTTGCTAGGAAATAGCGTTGGCAGATGTCCACGTATTGTAGCAATACATTTCTAATGCTCCTTAAATCGCGATATCGCAACTCATTTCTATGTCTCATGATAAGATATAATTTTCATTGTGCAGTGTTATGTATATCTCGTCTACACTTCAAATGAATGTAAATGCGACACTTGCATGCTAGGAAATAGCGTTTGCAGGTATCTACATATCGAAGCAATAGAGTTCTAGTGCTTCTCAAAACGCGATATCGCATCTCATTTCTATGTTTCATGATAAGATATAATACTCATTGCGAAGTGTTATGTTTTCCTCGTCCACACTTCAAATGACTGTAAATGCGACACTCCCTTGCAAGGAAGTAGCGTTTTGCAGATGTCTACGTATCGAAGCGATAGAGTTCTAATGCATCTTAAAACGCGATATAGCACACCACTTCTATGTCTCATGATAAGATATAATATTCATTGCGAAGTGTTATGTATTCCTCGTCTACACTTCGAATGAATGTAAATGCGACACGTCCTTGCTAGGAAATAGCGTTGGCAGATGTCCACGTATTGTAGCAATACATTTCTAATGCTCCTTAAATCGCGATATCGCAACTCATTTCTATGTCTCATGATAAGATATAATTTTCATTGTGCAGTGTTATGTATATCTCGTCTACACTTCAAATGAATGTAAATGCGACACTTGCATGCTAGGAAATAGCGTTTGCAGGTATCTACATATCGAAGCAATAGAGTTCTAGTGCTTCTCAAAACGCGATATCGCATCTCATTTCTATGTTTCATGATAAGATATAATACTCATTGCGAAGTGTTATGTTTTCCTCGTCCACACTTCAAATGACTGTAAATGCGACACTCCCTTGCAAGGAACTAGCGTTTGCAGTTGTCTACGTATCGAAGCAATAGATTTCTAATGCTTCTTCAAACGAGATATCGCATCCCATTTCTATGTTTCAAGATAGGATATAATATTCATTGCGAAGTGTTATGTATACCTCGTATTCACTTCAAAAGAATGTAAATGCGACACTTCCTTGCTAGTGTCACGTTTGGCGAAAGAATTTTTCGTTTATCCGGAGGCTTCACGACACGAGCCTATTTATACGGATTTCGATACGCGGGAACGCGTTACGACCGGGCCCAATATTTTTGGCTTACGCGACGCGGTAAAAACACTCGCGATATGATGGAAAAGCCTTACCTTTCGCTGGCTTCAGTCTCGATACGCAGGTAGAATATGCGTCGAGGTTCGTTGGTAGGTATCGATACAGCGATCGGTCGGTTGATGTTGTCGGTGACTTTGATTAACTTCCAGCAAAACGGGAAACAGCGGTCTGGATGCAGAGTAGATTCAGCGGAGACTGTGGATATTGCAGAGACGTTGGCTGCAGAGGCAGGCGAATCGGCGTTGATCGGCGTTTCGGAAAACTGTGACTGAACCGGAACGATGACGACAGGTTGCTGCGGTACGAGGACCCGGGGTGTATCTCCCAGGTATTCACGAGCAAGTGAACCAACAAAATTCTTACGACCCGCGCGTCGTGTTCTTCGCGAACAGGATCCACGTTTCATTCACCCAGTTTTTCTGTACTTTCAGGCAATGTTCAGAAGGATAAGCGGCGGTCCGCTCTATCGCAACGTCGCAAAGCTGAGTTCTATACTCCTTCAAGGTGAACAAACGCAACCCAATTGTTGGAAGGAACACGTCGTAGAATTTGTAGTTTAAGAATAATGTTTTAACGTAAGAACTAGTATATTATGTTTAGATTTAGTAATTATTGGAATAGGAACTAGTAGAACTGGTAAAAGAACTTGTAGATTGGATTTAGTAACTAAAGTAAAATATATTCTAAGTTACAGTGTACAAAAGTGAAATTATTCTAAGTTAGAACTAGTAAAATGGAAATAGCAACGCGTAGCCTAGACCCCACATTGAGGCGGATTGAGATGGAAGATCGATGTTAACTCTAGAAGCCCGAGGACTCGAATGTGTCTCTCGAGGCGCGTCTGGGACCTCCTTGGTTCGCGGGGCGCTACGGTCGCAGGCGCTCGTGGTAGGGTGCGCGCGGTCCAGCGAGTGGGGACTCGCGGATCGTGGTGGGGCAAGCGGCTCGTGTCGATAGCCTGGGCGCATCTAGCGTCTAATCTTAAGAATAAGGACTTAGAATTACATGTGTGTTGTGGTGTGTTACAATTCGTGTCGAGTACTTATATCTATGAGTATTATAGACTTATTCTAGAAATAGTATGTAGGTTCAGGCAACGTAGATTCTCTGAACTGGAAAAGTCTCCATTGCGGCGACGGACTGCGGCTTCTTCTCTCTGTTGGGCGGAATTCCTGATGAGAGGGCGATAGGGTTGCTTGTAGGTGCGAGCGAGACAGCGTTCCTTGCAGGTACGACTGAGTACGTGCGGTCGTGCGCGCGCGAACTCTGCTGCTTGCCGATATTTCAGGCGAGTATTGCAGGTTGTCTCTGTCCAGGGGTCGATGCTGGAGGTTCCGAGGATGCTGACGTATGTAATGGGTGGCAGGCGCTACGCCTGATGTCACACTAGGAAATAGCGTTGGCAGATGTCTACGTATCGAAGCATTAGAGTTCTAATGCATCTTAAATCGCGATATGGCATCTCATTTCTATCCTTCATGACAAGATATAATTTTCATTATGCAGTGTTATTTATACCTCGTATTAACTTCAAAAGAATATAAATGCGACACTTCCTTGCTAGGAAATAGCGTTTGCAAATGTCTACGTATCGTAACAATAACGTTCTAATGCTTCTCAAAACGCGATATCGCATCCCATTTCGATGTTTCATGATAAGATATAATATTCATTGTGGAGTGATAAGTATACCACGTATTCTCTTCAAAAGAATGTAAATGCGACACTTCCTTGCTAGAATATAGCGATGGCAGATGTCTACGTATGGACGCAATTGAGTTCTAATGCTGCTTAAATCGCGATATCGCATCTCATTTCCATGTTCATGATAAGATATAATATTTATTGTGCAGTGATATGTATATCTCGTCTACACTTCAAAAGAATGTAAATGCGACACTTTCTTGCTAGGAGATAGCGTTGGCAGATGTCTATGTATCGAAGCATAACAGATCTATGGCCTCTTAAATCGCCATATCGCATCTCATTTCTATGTTTCACGATAAGATATAATATTCATTGCGAACTGTCTTGTATACCTCGGATACACTTCAAATGAATGTAAATGCGACACTTCCTTGCTAGCATATAGCGTTTGCAGATGTCTACGTATCGTAGCATTAGTGTCCTAATGCTTCTCAAAACGCAATATCGCATCTCATTTCTATGATTCATGATAATATATAATAATCATTGCGTAGTGTCATGTATACCTCGCATACACTTCAAATGAATGTAAATGCGACACTCCCTTGCTAGGAAGTAGTGTTTGCAGATATTTACGTATCGTAGCATTAGTGTTCTAATGACTCTCAAAACGCGATATCGCATCTCATTTCTATGTTTCATGATAATATATAATCATCATTGCGAAGTGTCATGTATGCCTCGCATACACTTCAAATGAATGTAAATGCGGCACTCCCTTGCTAGGAAATAGTGTTTGCAGATGTCTAGGTATCGAAGCAATAGAGATCTAATGCTGCTTAAACCGTGATATCGCATCTCATTTCTATGTTTCATGATAGGATATAATATTCATTGCGAAGTGTCTTGTATACATTGCACACACTTCAAATGAACGTAAATGCGACACTCCCTTGCTAGGTAATAGCGTTTGCAGATGTCTACTTATCGTAGCATTTGTGTTCTAATGCTTCTCAAAACGCGATATCGCATCTCATTTCTATGTTTCATGATAAGATACAATATTCATTGCGAAGTGCCATGTATACCTCGTATTCACTTCAAAACAATGTAAATGGGACACTTCCTTGCTAGGAAATAGCGTTTGCAGATGTCAACGTATCGTAGCAATAAATTTCTAATTCTTCTTAAAACGCGACATCGCATCTCATTTCTATGTTTCATGATAAGATATAATATTCATTACGAAGTGTCATGTATACCTCGTATTCCTTTCAAGAGAATGTAAATGCGACACTTCATTGCTAGGAAATAGCGTTTGCAGATGTCTACGTATCGTAGCAATAAAGTTCCAATGCATCTTATATCGCGATATCCCATCTCATTTCTATGTTTCATGATAATATATAATATTCATTGTGCAATGTTATGTATACCTCGCATACATTTCAAAAGAATGTAAATGCGACACTTCCTTGCCAGGAAATAGCGATTGCAGATGTCTACGTATCGACGCAATAGAGTTCTAATGCTCCTTGGAACGGGATATCGCATCTCATTTCTATGCTTCATGGTAAGATATAGTATTCATTGCGAAGTTTCACGTGTTCCTCGTATGCACTTCAAATGAATGTAAATGCGGCACTTCCTTCTTAGGAAATAGCGTTTGCAGATGTCTACGTATCGTAGCAAGCGTGTTATAATGCTTCTTAAAACGAGATATCGCATCTCATTTCTATGTTTCATGATAACATATAATATTCATTGCGAATTATTATGTATACCTCGCATACACTTCAAATGAATGTAAATGCCAAACTTCCTTGCTAAGAAATAGCGTTTGCAGATGTCTACGTATCGTAGCAATAGAGTTCTAATGCTCCTTCGAACGGGATATCGCATCTCATTTCTATGTTTCATGATAATATAATAATATTCATTGTGCAATGTTATGTATACCTTGCATTCACTTCAAGAGAATATAAATGCGACACTTCCTTGCTAGGAAATAGCGTTTGCAGATTTCTGCGTATCGTAGCATTAGATTTCTATTGCATCTCAAAACACGATATCGCATCTCATTTCTATGTTTCATGATAAGATATAATGTTCATTGCGAAGTGTTACGTATACCTCGCATACACTTCAAATGAATGTAAAAGCGACACTTCCTTTCTAGGAAATAGCGTTTCCAGATGTTTACGTATCGAAGCAATAGAGTTCTAATGCTTCTTATATCGCCATATCGCATCCCTTTTCTATGTTTCATGATATGATATAATATTCATTGTGAAGTGTTATGTATACCTCGTATTCACTTCAAAAGAATGTAAATGCGACACTTCCTTGCTAGGAGATAGCGTTGGCAGATGTCTACGTATCGGAGCAATAGAATTCTAATGCTTCTTAAACCGAGATATCGCATCTCAATTCTATGTTGCTTGATAAGATATAATTATCATTGCGTAGTGTCATGTATACATCGTATTCACTTCAAAAGGATGTATATGCGACAGTCCCTTGCTAGAAAGTAGCGTCTGCAGATGTCTACGAATCGAAGCAACAGTGTTCTAATGCATCTTAAATCGCGATATTGCATCTCATTTCTATATTTCATGATAAGATATAATATTCATTGTGCAGTGTTATGTATACCTCGTATTCACTTCAAAAGAATGTAAATGCGACACTTCCTTGCTAGGAAGTAGCGTTTGCAGATGTCTACGAATCGAAGAAATAGAGTTCTAATGCTTCTTAAATCGCGGAATCCCATCTCATTTCTATGATTCATGATAAGATGTAGTATTCATTGTGCAGTGTTACGTATACCTCGTATTTTCTACAAAATAATGTAAATGTGACACTTCCTTGCTAGGAAATGGCGTTTGCAGATGTCTACGTATCCAAGCAATAGAGTTCTAACACCTCTTAAATCGCGATATTGCATCTCATCTCTATGTTTCATGATAGGATAAGATATTAATTGCCAAGTGTCATGTATACCTCGTATTCACTTCAAAAGAATGTAGATGCTACACTTCCTTCCTAGGAAATAGCGTTTGCAGGTGTCTACGTGTCGAAGCAATAGATTTCTAATGCTGCTTAAATCGCGATATCGCATCTCATTTCCATGTTCATGATAAGATATAATATTTATTGTGCAGTGATATGTATATCTCGTCTACACATCAAAACAATGTAAATACGACACTTTCTTGCTGGGAAATAGCGTTTGCAGATGTCTACGTATCGAAGCAATAGAGTCCTAATGCTGCTTACATCGCGATATCGCATCTCATTTCCATGTTTCATGATAAGATACAATATTCATTGCGAAGTGTCTTGTATACCTCGCATACACTTCAAATGAATGTAAATGCGACACTTCCTTGCTAGGAAATAGCGTTGGCAGATGTCTACGTATCGAAGCAATAGAGATCTACTGCATCTTAAATCGCGATAACGCATCTCATTTCTTTGTTTCATGATAAGATATAATATTCATTGTGCAGTGTTATGTATACCTCCTATTCGCTTCAAAAGAATGTAAATGCGACACTTCCTTGCTAGGAAATAGCGTTTGCAGATTCTACGTATCGTAGCAATAGAGTTCTAATTCTTCTTAAAACGCGATATCGCATCTCATTTCTATGTTTCATGATAAGATACAATATTAATTGCCAAGTGTCATGTATACCTCGTATTCACTTCAAAAGAATGTAAATGCTACACTTCCTTGCTAGGAAATAGCGTTGGCAGATGTCTACGTATCGAAGCAATAGAGATCTACTGCTTCTTAAATCTCCATATCGCATCTCATTTCTATGTTTCATGATAAGGTAAAATATTCATTATGAAGTGTCATGTATGCCACGTATTCACTTCAAAAGAATGATAATGCGTCACTTGCTTGCTAGGAAATAGCGTTTGCAGATGTCTACGTATCGAAGCAATAGTGTTCTAATGCTTCTTAAATTGCGATATCGCATCTCATTTCTATGTTTCATGTTAAGATATAATATTCATTCCGAAGTGTCACGTATACCTCGTATTCACTTCAAACTAATGTAAATGCGACAATTCCTTGCTAGGAAGAACCGTCTGCAGATGTCTACGTATCGAAGCATTAGAGTTCTAATGCTACTTCTATCGCGATATCGCATCTCATTTCTATGTTTGATGATAAGATATAATATTCGTTGCGATGTGTTATGTATTCCTTGTCTACACTTCAAAAGAATGTAAATGCAAGACTTCGTTGCTAGGAAATAGCGTTTCCAGATGTCTACGTACCGAAGCAATAGAGTTCTAATTCTTCTTAAAACGCGATATCGCATCTCATTTCTACGTTTCAAGATAAGATATAATATTCATTGTGGAGTGTTATGTATACCTCGTATTCACTTCAAAAGAATGTAAATGCGACTCTTCGTTTCTAGGAAATTACGTTTCCAGATGTTTACTTTTCGAAGCAATAGATTTCTAACGCTTCTTAAAACGCAATATCGCATCTCATTTCTACGTTTCATGATAAGATATAATATTCATTGTGTAGTGTTATGTATATCTCGCCTACACTCCAAATGAATGTAAATGCGACACTTCCTTGCTATTAAATAGCGTTTGCAAACGTCTACGTATCGTAGCAATAGAGTTCTAACGATTCTTAATTCGCGATATCGCATCTCATTTCTATGTTTCATGATAAGATATAATATTCATTGCGAATTGTTATGTATTCCTCGTATTCACTTCAGAAGAATGTAAATGCGACACATCCTTCTTAGGAAGTAGCGTTTGCAGATGTCTACGTATCGATGCAATAGTCTTCTAATCCACCTTAAATCGCGATATCACATCTCATATCTATGTTTCATGATAAGATATAATATTCAATGCGAAGTGACATGTATACTTCAGAAGAAAGTAAATGCGACACTTCCTTGCTAGGAAATAGCGTTTGCAGATGTCTCCGTATCGAAGCAGTAGAGTTCTAAAACTTCTTAGAACGCGATATTTCTCCTCATTTCTGGTTCATGATAAGATATAATATTCATTGTGGAGTGTTATGTATACCTCGTATTCACTTCAGATGAATGTAAATGCGACACTTCCTTGCTAGGATATAGCGTTTGCAAAAGTCTACGTATCGAAGCAATAGAGTTCTAATGCCTTATAAATCGCGATATCGCATCTCATTTCTATGTTTCATGACAAGATATAATATTCATTGTGGAGTGTTATGCATACCTCGTATTCACTTCAGATGAATGTAAATGCGACACTTCCTTCCTAGGAAATAGCGTTTGCAGATGTCTACGTATCGCAGCAATAGAGTTCTAACGCTTCTCAAAACGCGATATCGCATCCCATTTCTATGTTTCGTGATAAGGTATAATATTCATTGTGTAGTGTTACGTATACCCCGCATTCGCGTCAAAAGAATGTAAGTGCGACACTTCCTTGCTATTAAATAGCGTTTCCAGATGTCTACATATCGAAGCAATAGAGTTCTAATGCATCTTAAATCGCGATATCGCGTCTCATTTCCATGTTTCGTGATAAGATATAATATTCATTGTGGAGTGTTATGTCTACTTCGTATTCACCTCCAAAGAATGTCAATGCGACACTTGCTTGCTAGGAAATAGCTTTCCAGATGACTACGTTGTAACGTCTCGCGTACTGCCTTCCATCCCCCAGCGCCTCCCACAGCATCCGGCAGCGACGTACTCACCGTCAGCAGCACCTAAGCACACGGGACATGCGCCACCACAACCAAACATACAACTCGTCCGCCGAGCCATGGCTGCTATCAAGGTACGAAGACCTAGGAGTTCGACCGATCGACCGTGTGACAACGTGCAGCATTTCCAAAGCCAGGAAAGGTGCAGCATCCAACCAGACGACTGGACCACTGGGCACAACAGCGAATCACCTACACCATTACAGCGTTATTCCTATTTCCAAAGTATATATTCGAAAATCGTACTCTAGATCTAAGTACTCGACACATACATTGTACATACGCAAACAACACACACATAGGTTCCAAGATCAATATAAATATCCATAATTATAAGTTGAGGTACGCTCTGGCGGGTGTCCGACGCGCGCGGCTCACGCGTAACGCGAGCCGCGCCCCACTCCGACCGGCCGCCCCACTGCGCGGACCGAGCGGCTACCCCACTCCGGGGTCCAGCGACTCGGGCGCCACGCGACCTAAGGAGGGCGCGGACCCGCGATCCGAAAGGCAGTATTCTCCGAGCTGCGTTCCAAGCTGATCATTAGAGAGCTCTAATGCCTACGGGCTATTATCCACCTTAGTCAGAGGTGTTCGTAATTCTATTCTAAATTCAAGTTCAATTCCAATCATCGAGTCTAGTTCTAATTCCAATCCTAAACAATTATGTCTACTTTTAACTTAGTCTTAGGGAAAGTACAGTGTAAGCTTAGGATTAACTTAGAATATACTTTGATTTTACCACCTAACTACTAGTTCAGTTATTGATAATTTCCATTAACTTCATTCTTATCCTACGAGTTCTTCCACGAGCCAACGCGTGGACATTCTACATTCAAACCAATCGTTAGTCGATCATTCGTAATCAGCTGGTTAGAGCGGACCGCCGCTTAGCTTCGCTGACCCGTACGTGAGACTGCGTGCAGATAACGTCGACATTTCACTCTCTGGACCGACAGGCTAGAGCGGACCGCCGCTTACCCGAGTCGTATCTAGTCTGCTGAAGTTAGACGCGAATGTGCAGTAATTCGAAGCGAAAGGCTCGAAGACGTGCGGGAAGGAAGAACTTCCTACGCCGTCTCGTACGTGAATACGTGGGCACCAAAGCCTTACCGTCGATCTGTGCATCCGCCACCGTCCTCGTGACTTCTCAACGTTCCACGCCGACAACCTTATCCGATCCAAGGAAGCCGAACATTGCTGAATCCCCGCAACCCTGGGCGCTCATCCCTTGGACATGCAGCCTCGCAGTCCTTACGCAGCATCGATACCAGACTACGATCCACGGAAGCAGAGATATCTCAGGAATGAATATTGATTTGTTCGCTATCAAGACGGCAAAGGTAGGATTTTTCCACATTTACCGCGTTAGCGTGTTCGTAAAAGCGTTCGTTGTCCCACGGAAGGAACGCGGCATTAGTCGCAATTAAGCGAGCCGTTTCCGCGAACTGGCTGCGTGTAGTGTCCGAGTAAAGCGGAAATTTTCCACCATCGTGACGTGACAACGTATCGAAGCATTAGAGTTCTAAAGCTTCCAAAATCGCGATATCGCATCTAATTTCTATATTTCGTGATAAGGTATATTCATTGCGAAGTGTCCCTTACACTTCGCATACACTTCAAATGAATGTAAATGAGACACTTCCTTCCTAGGAAATAGCGTTTGCAGATGTCTACGTATCGTAGCAATAGAGTTCTAATGCTTCTTAAATCGTCATATCGGACCTCACTTCTACGCTTCATAATAAGATATAATATTCATTGTGCAGTGTTATGTATATCTCGTCTACACTTCAAATGAATGTAAATGCGACACTTCCTTGCTTGGAAATAGCGATGGCAGATGTCTACGTATCGTAGCATTAGAGTTCTAATCCTTCTTAGAACGCGATATCGCATCTCATTTCTATGTTTTATCATAAGATACAATATTCATTGCGGAGTGTCATATATATTTCGTATTCACTTCAAACGAATGTAAATGCGACACTTCCTTGCTAGGAGGTAGCGTTTGCAGATGTCTACGTATCGAAGCAATAGAGTTCCAATGCATCTTAAATCGCGGTATCGCATCTCATATCTATGTTTCATGATAAGATACAATATTCAATGCGAAGTGTCATGTATACCTCGCATTCACTTCAAATGAATGTAAATGCGACACTTCATTGCTAGGATATAGCGATGGCAGAAGTCTACGTATGGAAGCAATAGAGTTCTAATGCTTCTTAAATCGTCATATCACATCTCATTTCTATGTTTCATGATAAGATATAATATTCATTGTGCAGTGTTATATATACCTCGTATTCACTTCGAAAGAATATAAATGCGACACTTCCTTCCTAGGAAATAGCATCTGCAGATATCTACGTATCGTAGCAATAGAGTTCTAATGTTTCTTAAATCGCGATATCGCATCTCACTTGTATGTTTCATGATGAGATACAATAATCATTGCGGAGTGTCATGTATACTTCGTATTCACTTCAAAAGGATGTAATTGCGACACTTCATTGCCAGGATATAGCGCTTGCAGATGTCTATGTATCGAAGCAATAGAGTTCTAATGCTTCTAAAATCGCGATATTGCATATCACTTCCACGTTTCATGATAAGATATAATATTCATTGTGCAGTGTTATGCATATCTCACCTACACTTCAAAAGAATGTAAATGCGACACTTCCTTGCTAGGTAATAGCGTTCGCAGATGTCTACGTATCGTAGCAAATGTGTTCTAATGTTTCTTAAAACGCGATACCGCTCCTCATTTCTATGTTTCACGATAAGATATAATTTTCATTGTGGAGTGTTATGTATACCTCGTATTCACCTCAAATGAATGTAAAGGCGACACTTCCTTGCTGGGAAATAGCGTTTGCAGATGTCTACGTATCGTAGCAATAGAGTTCTAATGCTTCTTAAAACGCGATATCGCATCCCATTTCTATGTTTCATGATAAGGTATAATGTTCATTGTGGAGTGTTATGTATACCTCGTATTCACTTCAAAAGAATGTGAAAGCGACACTTCCTTGCTAGGAAATAACGTTTGCAGATGTTTACGCATCGTAGCAAGAGAGTTTTAAAGCCTCTCAAAACGCGATATCTCATCTCAATTCTATGTTTCATGATAAGATATAATTTTCATTGTGGACTGTTATGTATACCTCGCATACACATCAAATGATTATAAATGCGACACTTCCTTGCAAGGAAGTGGCGTTTGCAGATGTCTACGTATCGAAGCAATAGAGTTCTAATACTTCTTAATTCGCTATATCGCATCTCATTTCTATGTTTCATGATAAGATATAATATTCATTGTGGAGTGTTATGTATACCTCGTACTCACTTCAAAAGAATGTAAATGCGACACTTCCTTGCTGGGAAATAGAGTCTGCAGATGACTACGTATCGTAGCAATAGAGTTCTAATGCATCTTAAAACGCGATATCGCATCTCATTTCAATGTTTCATTATGAGATACAATATTCATTGCGAAGTGTCATGTGTACCTCGCATACACTTCAAATGAATGTAAATGCGACACTTCCTTTCTAGGAAATAGCGTCTGCAGATGTCTACGTATCGTAGCAATAGAGTTCTAATGCTTCTTAAATCGTCATATCGCATCTCATTTCTATGTTTCATGATAAGATATAATATTCATTGTGCAGTGTTATATATACCTCGTATTCACTTCGAAAGAATATAAATGCGACACTTCCTTCCTAGGAAATAGCATCTGCAGATATCTACGTATCGTAGCAATAGAGTTCTAATGTTTCTAAAATCGCGATATCGCATCTCACTTGTATGTTTCATGATGAGATACAATATTCATTGCGGAGTGTCAAGTATACTTCGTATTCACTTCAAAAGGATGTAATTGCGACACTTCATTGCCAGGATATAGCGCTTGCAGATGTCTATGTATCGAAGCAATAGAGTTCTAATGCTTCTAAAATCGCGATATTGCATCTCACTTACACGTTTCATGATAAGATATATGATTCATTGTGGAGTGTTATGTATATCTCGCATACAATTCAAATGAACGTAAATGCGACACTCCCATGCTAAGAAATATCGTTTGCAGATGTCTAAGTATCGTAGGAATGGAGTTCTAATGCTTCTTAAGACGCGATATCGCATCACACTTCTATGTTTCATTATAAGATATAATATTCATTACGAATTGTCATGTATAGCTCGCATACACTTCAAAAGAATGTAAATGCGACACTTCCTTCCTAGCAAATAGCGATGGCAGATGTCTACGTATCGAAGCATCAGGGTTCTAATGCTTCTTAGAACGCGAAAACACTCCCCGTTTATATGCTTCATGATAAGATATAATATTCATTGCGAACTGTCTTGTATACCTCGCATACTCACCAAATGAATGTAAATGCGACACTTCCTTGCTAGGAAGTAGCGTTTGCAGATGTCTACGTATCGAAGCAATAGAGTTCCAATGCATCTTAAATCGCGGTATCGCATCTCATATCTATGTTTCATGATAAGATACAATATTCAATGCGAAGTGTCATGTATACCTCGCATTCACTTCAAATGAATGTAAATGCGACACTTCATTGCTAGGATATAGCGATGGCAGAAGTCTACGTATGGAAGCAATAGAGTTCTAATGCTTCTTAAATCGTCATATCACATCTCATTTCTATGTTTCATGATAAGATATAATATTCATTGTGCAGTGTTATATATACCTCGTATTCACTTCGAAAGAATATAAATGCGACACTTCCTTCCTAGGAAATAGCATCTGCAGATATCTACGTATCGTAGCAATAGAGTTCTAATGTTTCTTAAATCGCGATATCGCATCTCACTTGTATGTTTCATGATGAGATACAATAATCATTGCGGAGTGTCATGTATACTTCGTATTCACTTCAAAAGGATGTAATTGCGACACTTCTTTGCCAGGATATAGCGCTTGCAGATGTCTATGTATCGAAGCAATAGAGTTCTAATGCTTCTAAAAATCGCGATATTGCATATCACTTCCACGTTTCATGATAAGATATAATATTCATTGTGCAGTGTTATGCATATCTCACCTACACTTCAAAAGAATGTAAATGCGACACTTCCTTGCTAGGTAATAGCGTTCGCAGATGTCTACGTATCGTAGCAAATGTGTTCTAATGTTTCTTAAAACGCGATACCGCTCCTCATTTCTATGTTTCACGATAAGATATAATTTTCATTGTGGAGTGTTATGTATACCTCGTATTCACCTCAAATGAATGTAAAGGCGACACTTCCTTGCTGGGAAATAGCGTTTGCAGATGTCTACGTATCGTAGCAATAGAGTTCTAATGCTTCTTAAAACGCGATATCGCATCCCATTTCTATGTTTCATGATAAGGTATAATGTTCATTGTGGAGTGTTATGTATACCTCGTATTCACTTCAAAAGAATGTGAAAGCGACACTTCCTTGCTAGGAAATAACGTTTGCAGATGTTTACGCATCGTAGCAAGAGAGTTTTAAAGCCTCTCAAAACGCGATATCTCATCTCAATTCTATGTTTCATGATAAGATATAATTTTCATTGTGGACTGTTATGTATACCTCGCATACACATCAAATGATTATAAATGCGACACTTCCTTGCAAGGAAGTGGCGTTTGCAGATGTCTACGTATCGAAGCAATAGAGTTCTAATACTTCTTAATTCGCTATATCGCATCTCATTTCTATGTTTCATGATAAGATATAATATTCATTGTGGAGTGTTATGTATACGTCATTGGTGTGTTTTTTATACTCAGGAACCCATTAAGATGTAATGTCGACACTTCCTTGCTGGGAAATAGAGTCTGCAGATGACTACGTATCGTAGCATAGAGTTCTTAATGCATCTTAAAACGCGATATCGCATCATTTCAATGTTTCATTATGAGATACAATATTCATTGCGAAGTGTCATGTGTACCTCGCATACACTTCAAATGAATGTAAATGCGACACTTCCTTTCTAGGAAATAGCGTCTGCAGATGTCTACGTATCGTAGCAATAGAGTTCTAATGCTTCTTAAATCGTCATATCGCATCTCATTTCTATGTTTCATGATAAGATATAATATTCATTGTGCAGTGTTATATATACCTCGTATTCACTTCGAAAGAATATAAATGCGACACTTCCTTCTTAGGAAATAGCATCTGCAGATATCTACGTATCGTAGCAATAGAGTTCTAATGTTTCTAAAATCGCGATATCGCATCTCACTTGTATGTTTCATGATGAGATACAATATTCATTGCGGAGTGTCAAGTATACTTCGTATTCACTTCAAAAGGATGTAATTGCGACACTTCATTGCCAGGATATAGCGCTTGCAGATGTCTATGTATCGAAGCAATAGAGTTCTAATGCTTCTAAAATCGCGATATTGCATATCACTTCCACGTTTCATGATAAGATATAATATTCATTGTGCAGTGTTATGCATATCTCACCTACACTTCAAAAGAATGTAAATGCGACACTTCCTTGCTAGGTAATAGCGTTCGCAGATGTCTACGTATCGTAGCAAATGTGTTCTAATGTTTCTTAAAACGCGATACCGCTCCTCATTTCTATGTTTCACGATAAGATATAATTTTCATTGTGGAGTGTTATGTATACCTCGTATTCACCTCAAATGAATGTAAAGGCGACACTTCCTTGCTGGGAAATAGCGTTTGCAGATGTCTACGTATCGTAGCAATAGAGTTCTAATGCTTCTTAAAACGCGATATCGCATCCCATTTCTATGTTTCATGATAAGGTATAATGTTCATTGTGGAGTGTTATGTATACCTCGTATTCACTTCAAAAGAATGTGAAAGCGACACTTCCTTGCTAGGAAATAACGTTTGCAGATGTTTACGCATCGTAGCAAGAGAGTTTTAAAGCCTCTCAAAACGCGATATCTCATCTCAATTCTATGTTTCATGATAAGATATAATTTTCATTGTGGACTGTTATGTATACCTCGCATACACATCAAATGATTATAAATGCGACACTTCCTTGCAAGGAAGTGGCGTTTGCAGATGTCTACGTATCGAAGCAATAGAGTTCTAATACTTCTTAATTCGCTATATCGCATCTCATTTCTATGTTTCATGATAAGATATAATATTCATTGTGGAGTGTTATGTATACCTCGTACTCACTTCAAAAGAATGTAAATGCGACACTTCCTTGCTGGGAAATAGAGTCTGCAGATGACTACGTATCGTAGCAATAGAGTTCTAATGCATCTTAAAACGCGATATCGCATCTCATTTCAATGTTTCATTATGAGATACAATATTCATTGCGAAGTGTCATGTGTACCTCGCATACACTTCAAATGAATGTAAATGCGACACTTCCTTTCTAGGAAATAGCGTCTGCAGATGTCTACGTATCGTAGCAATAGAGTTCTAATGCTTCTTAAATCGTCATATCGCATCTCATTTCTATGTTTCATGATAAGATATAATATTCATTGTGCAGTGTTATATATACCTCGTATTCGCTTCGAAAGAATATAAATGCGACACTTCCTTCCTAGGAAATAGCATCTGCAGATATCTACGTATCGTAGCAATAGAGTTCTAATGTTTCTAAAATCGCGATATCGCATCTCACTTGTATGTTTCATGATGAGATACAATATTCATTGCGGAGTGTCAAGTATACTTCGTATTCACTTCAAAAGGATGTAATTGCGACACTTCATTGCCAGGATATAGCGCTTGCAGATGTCTATGTATCGAAGCAATAGAGTTCTAATGCTTCTAAAATCGCGATATTGCATCTCACTTACACGTTTCATGATAAGATATATGATTCATTGTGGAGTGTTATGTATATCTCGCATACAATTCAAATGAACGTAAATGCGACACTCCCATGCTAAGAAATATCGTTTGCAGATGTCTAAGTATCGTAGGAATGGAGTTCTAATGCTTCTTAAGACGCGATATCGCATCACACTTCTATGTTTCATTATAAGATATAATATTCATTACGAATTGTCATGTATAGCTCGCATACACTTCAAAAGAATGTAAATGCGACACTTCCTTCCTAGCAAATAGCGATGGCAGATGTCTACGTATCGAAGCATCAGGGTTCTAATGCTTCTTAGAACGCGAAAACACTCCCCGTTTATATGCTTCATGATAAGATATAATATTCATTGCGAACTGTCTTGTATACCTCGCATACTCACCAAATGAATGTAAATGCGACACTTCCTTGCTAGGAAGTAGCGTTTGCAGATGTCTACGTATCGAAGCAATAGAGTTCCAATGCATCTTAAATCGCGGTATCGCATCTCATATCTATGTTTCATGATAAGATACAATATTCAATGCGAAGTGTCATGTATACCTCGCATTCACTTCAAATGAATGTAAATGCGACACTTCATTGCTAGGATATAGCGATGGCAGAAGTCTACGTATGGAAGCAATAGAGTTCTAATGCTTCTTAAATCGTCATATCACATCTCATTTCTATGTTTCATGATAAGATATAATATTCATTGTGCAGTGTTATATATACCTCGTATTCACTTCGAAAGAATATAAATGCGACACTTCCTTCCTAGGAAATAGCATCTGCAGATATCTACGTATCGTAGCAATAGAGTTCTAATGTTTCTTAAATCGCGATATCGCATCTCACTTGTATGTTTCATGATGAGATACAATAATCATTGCGGAGTGTCATGTATACTTCGTATTCACTTCAAAAGGATGTAATTGCGACACTTCTTTGCCAGGATATAGCGCTTGCAGATGTCTATGTATCGAAGCAATAGAGTTCTAATGCTTCTAAAATCGCGATATTGCATATCACTTCCACGTTTCATGATAAGATATAATATTCATTGTGCAGTGTTATGCATATCTCACCTACACTTCAAAAGAATGTAAATGCGACACTTCCTTGCTAGGTAATAGCGTTCGCAGATGTCTACGTATCGTAGCAAATGTGTTCTAATGTTTCTTAAAACGCGATACCGCTCCTCATTTCTATGTTTCACGATAAGATATAATTTTCATTGTGGAGTGTTATGTATACCTCGTATTCACCTCAAATGAATGTAAAGGCGACACTTCCTTGCTGGGAAATAGCGTTTGCAGATGTCTACGTATCGTAGCAATAGAGTTCTAATGCTTCTTAAAACGCGATATCGCATCCCATTTCTATGTTTCATGATAAGGTATAATGTTCATTGTGGAGTGTTATGTATACCTCGTATTCACTTCAAAAGAATGTGAAAGCGACACTTCCTTGCTAGGAAATAACGTTTGCAGATGTTTACGCATCGTAGCAAGAGAGTTTTAAAGCCTCTCAAAACGCGATATCTCATCTCAATTCTATGTTTCATGATAAGATATAATTTTCATTGTGGACTGTTATGTATACCTCGCATACACATCAAATGATTATAAATGCGACACTTCCTTGCAAGGAAGTGGCGTTTGCAGATGTCTACGTATCGAAGCAATAGAGTTCTAATACTTCTTAATTCGCTATATCGCATCTCATTTCTATGTTTCATGATAAGATATAATATTCATTGTGGAGTGTTATGTATACCTCGTACTCACTTCAAAAGAATGTAAATGCGACACTTCCTTGCTGGGAAATAGAGTCTGCAGATGACTACGTATCGTAGCAATAGAGTTCTAATGCATCTTAAAACGCGATATCGCATCTCATTTCAATGTTTCATTATGAGATACAATATTCATTGCGAAGTGTCATGTGTACCTCGCATACACTTCAAATGAATGTAAATGCGACACTTCCTTTCTAGGAAATAGCGTCTGCAGATGTCTACGTATCGTAGCAATAGAGTTCTAATGCTTCTTAAATCGTCATATCGCATCTCATTTCTATGTTTCATGATAAGATATAATATTCATTGTGCAGTGTTATATATACCTCGTATTCACTTCGAAAGAATATAAATGCGACACTTCCTTCTTAGGAAATAGCATCTGCAGATATCTACGTATCGTAGCAATAGAGTTCTAATGTTTCTAAAATCGCGATATCGCATCTCACTTGTATGTTTCATGATGAGATACAATATTCATTGCGGAGTGTCAAGTATACTTCGTATTCACTTCAAAAGGATGTAATTGCGACACTTCATTGCCAGGATATAGCGCTTGCAGATGTCTATGTATCGAAGCAATAGAGTTCTAATGCTTCTAAAATCGCGATATTGCATCTCACTTACACGTTTCATGATAAGATATATGATTCATTGTGGAGTGTTATGTATATCTCGCATACAATTCAAATGAACGTAAATGCGACACTCCCATGCTAAGAAATATCGTTTGCAGATGTCTAAGTATCGTAGGAATGGAGTTCTAATGCTTCTTAAGACGCGATATCGCATCACACTTCTATGTTTCATTATAAGATATAATATTCATTACGAATTGTCATGTATAGCTCGCATACACTTCAAAAGAATGTAAATGCGACACTTCCTTCCTAGCAAATAGCGATGGCAGATGTCTACGTATCGAAGCATCAGGGTTCTAATGCTTCTTAGAACGCGAAAACACTCCCCGTTTATATGCTTCATGATAAGATATAATATTCATTGCGAACTGTCTTGTATACCTCGCATACTCACCAAATGAATGTAAATGCGACACTTCCTTGCTAGGAAGTAGCGTTTGCAGATGTCTACGTATCGAAGCAATAGAGTTCCCATGCATCTTAAATCGCGATATCGCATCTCACGTCTATGTTTCATGATAAGATATAATATTCATTGCGGAGTGTCATGTATACTTCGTATTCACTTCAAATGAATGTAAATGGGACACTTCCTTGCTAGGAAATAGCGTTGGCAGATGTCTACGTATCGAAGCAGTAGAGTTCTAATGCTTCTTAAACCAAATATCGCATCTCATTTCTATGTTTCATGATAAGATATAATATTCATTGCGATGTGTCATGTATACTTCGTATTCTCTCCAAAAGAATGTAAGTGCGACACTTCCTTGCTAGGAAGTATCGTTTGCAGATGTCTACGTATCGAAGCAATAGAGTTCTCATGCATCTTAAATCGCGACATCGCATCTCATTTCCATGTTTCATGATACGACATAATATTCATTGCGATGTGTCATGTGTATCTCGCATACACTTCAAATTAATGTAAATGCGACACTTCCTTGCTAGGAAATAGCGTTTGCAGATGTCTACGTATCGAAGCAAAAGAGTTCTAACGCTTCTTAAAACGAGATATCGCATCACATTTCTATGTTTCATGGTAAGATAGAATATTCATTGCGAAGTGTCATGTATACATCGTATTCACTTCAAAAGAATGTAAATGCGACACTTCGACTCTAGGAAGTGGCACTTGCAGATGTCTACGTATCGAAGCAATAGCGTTCTAATGATTCATAAAACGAGATATCGCATCTCATTTCCATGTTTCATGATAAGATATAATACTCATTGCGAAGTATTACGTGTGCCTCGTATACTCTTCAAATGAATGTAAGTGCAACACTACCTTGCTAGGAAGTAGCGTTTGCAGTTGTCTACGTATCGAAGCAATGGAGTTCTAATGCTTCTTAAAACGCGATATAGCATCTCATTTCTATGTTTCACTATAAGATATGATATTCATTGCAAAGTGTCATGTATACCTCGCATACACTTCAAATGAATGTAAATGCGACACTCGCTTGATAGGATATAGAGTTTGCAGATGTCTGCATATAGAAGAAATGGAGTTCTAATGCTTCTTAAAACGCGATATCGCATCCCATTTCTATGTTTCATGATAAGATATAATGTTCATTGCGAAGTGTCATGTATACCTCGTATTAACTTCAAAAGACTGTAAATGCGACACTTGCTTTCTAGGTAATAGCGTTTCCAGATGTCTACGTATCGAAGCAATAGAGTTCTAACGCTTCTGTAATTGCGATATCGCATCTCATTTCTATGTTTCATGATAAGATATAATATTCATTATGGAGTGTCATGTATACCTCGCATACACTTTAAATGGATACAAATGCGACAGTTCCTTGATAGGAAATAGCGTTTGCAGATATCTACGTATCGAAGCAATAGAGTTCTTTTGTTTCTTAAAACGAGTTATCGCATCTCATTTCTATATTTCATGAAAAAATATAATATACAATGCGAAGTGTTGTGTATATCTCGTCTATACTTCAAAAGAATGTAAGTGCGGCACTTCCTTGCTAGGAAATAGCGTTGGCAGATGTCTACGTATCGAAGCAATAGAGTTCTAATGCTTCTTAAAATGAGATGTCGCATCTCATTTCTATGTTTCATGATAAGATATAATATTCATTGCGAAGTGTCATGTATACCTCGTATTCACTTCAAAAGAATGTGAATGCGACACTTCCTTGCTAGGAAATAGTGATTGCAGATGTCTACGTGTTGAAGAAATAGTTTTCTAATGCTTCTTAAAACGCGATATCGCTTCTCATTTCTATATTTTATGACAAGATATAATGTTCATCGAGAAGTGTCATGTATGCCTCGTATTCACTTCAAATGAATGTAAATGCGACACTTCCGGACTTGCAAATAGCGTCTGTAGAGGTCTACCTATCGAAGCAATAGAGTTCTAATGCTTCTTAAAACGAGATATCGCATCTCATTTCTATGTTTCATGATAAGATATAATATTCATTGCGAAGTGTCATGTATACCACTCATACACTTGAAATGAATATAAATGCGACACTTCCTTGCTAGGAAGTAGCGTTTACAGATGTCTACGTATCGTAGCAATAGATTTCTAATGCTTCTCAAAACACGGTATCGCATTTCATTTCTGGTTCATGATAAGATATAATATTCATTGTGGAGCGTTATGTATATCTCGTATTCACTTCAGATGAATGTAAATGCGACACTTCCTTGCTAGGATATAGCGTTTGCAGAAGTCTACGTATCGAAGCAATAGAGTTCTAATGCCTTATTAATCGCGATATCGCATCTCATTTCTATGTTTCATGATAAGATTTAATGTTCATTATGGAGTGTTACGTATACCTCGTCTACACTTCAAATGAATGTAAATTCGACACATCCTTTCCAGGAAATTACGTTTGCAGATGTTTATGTATCGAAGCAATAGAGTTCTAATGCTTCTTAAAGCGCGATAGCGCATCTCATTTCTGTGCCTCATGATAAGATATAATATACTTTGCGAAGTGTTATGTATTTCTCGTCTACACTTCAAATGAATGTAAATGCAGCACTTCCTTGCTAGGAAATAGCGTTTGCAGATGTCTCCGTATCGAAGCAGTAGAGTTCTAATGCTTCTTAAAACGCGATATCACTCCTCATTTCTGGTTCATGATAAGATATAATATTCATTGTGGAGAGTTATGTATACCTCGTGTTAACTTTAGATGAATGTAAATGCGACACTTCCTTGCTAGGATATAGCGTTTGCAGAAGTCTACGTATCGAAGCAATAGCGTTCTAATGCCTTATAAATCGCGATATCGCATCTCATTTCTATGTTTCATGATAAGATTAAATATTCATTGCGGAGTGTCATGTATACCACGTATTCACTTCAAAAGAATGTAAATGCGACACTTCCTTGCTAGGGAATAGCGTTTGCAGATGTCTGCGTATCGTAGCATTGGAGTTCTACTGCTTCTCAAAACGTGATATCGCATCGCATTCCTTTGTTTCACGATAAGTTATAATATTCACTGAGGAGGGATATGTTTATCTCGTTAACACTTACAAAGAATGTAAATGCGACACTTCCTTGCTAGGAAGTACCGTTTCCAGATGTCTACGTATCGTAGCAATAGAGTTCTAACGCTTCTTAAAACGCGATATCGCATCCCTCTCCTATGTTTCATGATAAGATATAATATTCATTGCGAAGTGTCATGTATACCTCGTATTCACTTCAAGAGAATGTAAATTCGACGCTTCCTTCCTAGGAAATAGCGTTTGCAGAAGCCTACGTATCGTAGCAATGGTGTTCTAATGCTTCCCAAAACGCGATATCGCATCTCATTTCTATGTATCAAGATAAGATATAATATTCATTGCGAAGTGTCATGCATACCTCGTATTCACTTCAAAAGAATGTAAATGTGACACTTCCTTGCTAAGAAATTGCGTTTGCAGATGTCTCCGTATCGTAACAATAGAGATCTAATGCTTCTTAAATCGCGATATCGCGTTTCATTTCTATGTTTCGTCATAAGCTATAATATTCTTTGCGAAGTGTCATGTATACCTTGTATTCACTTCAAAGGAATGTAAATGCGACACTTCGTTGCTAGGAAATAGCGTTTGCAGATGTCTACGTATCGTAGCAATAGATTTCTAATGCTTCTTAAAACGCGATATCGCATCTCATTCCTAAGTTTCATGATAAGATATAATATTCTTTGCGAAGTGTCATGTATACCTCGTATTCACTTCAAAAGAATGTAAATTCGACGCTTCCTTGCTAGGAAATAGCGTTTGCAGAAGTCTACGTATCGTAGCAATGTTGTTCTAATGCTTCTCAAAACGCGATATCGCATCTCACTTCTATGTTTCATGATAAGATATAATATTCATTGCGAAGTGTCATGTGTACCTCGCATACACATCAAATGAATGTAAATGCGACACTTCCTTGCTAGGAAATAGAGTTTGCAGATATCTACGTATCGAAGCAATAGAGTTGTAATGCTTCTTAAAACGAGATATAGCATCTCATTTCAACGCTTCATGATAAGATATAATATTCACTGCGAAGTGTTATGTATTCCTCGTCCACACTTCAAATGAATGTAAATGCAGCACTTCCTTGCCAGGAAATAGCGTTTGCAGATGTCTCCGTATCGAAGCAGTAGAGTTATAAAGCTTCTTAAAACGCGATATCGCTCCTCATTTCTGGTTCATGATAAGATATAATATTCATTGCGGAGTGTTATGTATATCTCGTATTCACTTCAGATGATGGTAAATGCAACACTTCCTTGCTAGGATATAGCAATGCAGATGTCTACGTATGGACGCAACAGAGTACTAATGCCTCTTAAAACGAGATATTCTATCTCACTCCTATGTTTTACGATAAGATATAATATTCATTGCGGAGTGTCATGTATACCTCGTTTTCACTTCAAAAGAATGTAAATGCGACACTTCATTGCTAGGAAATAGCGTTTACAGATGTCTACGTGTCGTAGCAATAGAATTCTAATGCTTCTTAAAACGCGATATCGCATCGCATTACTTTGTTTCATGATAAGCTCTAATATTCTTTGCGAAGTGTCATGTATACCTCGTATTCACTTCAAAGGAATGTAAATGCGACACTTCGTTGCTAGGAAATAGCGTTTGCAGATGTCTACGTATCGTAGCAATAGAGTTCTAATGCTTCTTAAAACGCGATATCGCATCTCATTCCTAAGTTTCATGATAAGATAGAATATTCTTTGCGAAGTGTCATGTATACCTCGTATTCACTTCAAAAGAATGTAAATTCGACGCTTCCTTGCTAGGAAATAGCGTTTGCAGAAGTCTACGTATCGTAGCAATGGTGTTCTATTGTTTCTCAAAACGCGATATCGCATCTCATTTCTATGTTCCATGATAAGATATAATATTCATTGCGAAGTGTCATGTGTACCTCGCATACACATCAAATGAATGTAAATGCAACACTTCCTTGCTAGGAAATAGAGTTTGCAGATATCTACGTATCGAAGCAGTAGAGTTGTAATGCTTCTTAAAACGAGATATAGCATCTCATTTCAACGTTTCATGATAAGATATAATATTCACTGTGAAGTGTTATGTATTCCTCGTCCACACTTCAAATGAATGTAAATGCAGCACTTCCTTGCTAGGAAATAGCGTTTGGAGATGTCTCCGTATCGAAGCAGTAGAGTTCTAAAGCTTCTTAAAACGCGATATCGGTCCTCATTTCTGGTTCATGATAAGATATGATATACATTGTGGAGTGTTATGTATATCTCGTATTCACTTCAGATGAATGTAAATGCAACACGTCCTTGCTAGGATATAGCAATGGCAGATGTCTACGTATGGACGCAACAGAGTACTAATGCCTCTTAAAACGAGATATTGCATCTCACTCCTATGTTTTACGATAAGATATAATATTCATTGCGGAGTGTCATGTATACCTCGTATTCACTTCATATGAATGTAAATGCGACACTTCCTTGCTAGGAAATAGCGTTTGCAGATGTCTACGTATCCGTAGCAATAGAGTTCTAATGATTCTTAAAACGCGATATCGCATTACACTTCTACATTTCATGATAAGATATAATATTCATTGTGGAGTGTCATGTATACATCCTACACACTTCAAATTAATGTAAATGCGACACTTCCTTGGTAGGACATAGCGTTTGCAGATGTGTACGTATCGCAGCAATAGAGTTCCAATGCTTCTAAAAACGCGATATCGCATCACATTTCGATGTTTCATGATAAGATATAATATTCATTGCGAAGTGTTATGTATTCCTCGTCCACGCATCAAATGAATGTAGATGCAACACTTCCTTGCTAGGAAATAGCGTTTGCTGATATCTACGTATCGAAGCAATAGAGTTCCAATGCTTCTTGAAACGAGATATCGCAGTTCATTTCTATGTTTCATGATAAGATATAATGTTCATTACGAGGTGTCATGTATACCTCGTATTCACTTCAAAAGAATGTAAATGCCGCACTTCCTTCCTGGGAAATAGCGTTTGCAGATGTCAACGTATTGAAGCAATAGTGTTCTAATGCTTCTTAGATCGCGATATCGCATCTCATTCCTATGTTTCATGATAAGATAGAATATTCATTGTACAGTGTTATGTATACCTCGTATTCACTTCAAAAGAATGTAAATGCGACACTTCCGTGCTAGGAAATAACGTTTGCAGATGTCTACGTATCGTAGCAATTGAGTTCTAATGCTTCTTAAAACATGATATCGCATCTCATTACTATGTTTCATGGTAAAATATAATGATCATTGCGAAGTGTCACTTATACCTCGCATACACTTCAAATGAACGTAAATGCTGCAGTTCCTTGCTAGGAAATAGCGTTTGCAGATGTCTACGTATCGAAGCAATAGAGTTCTAATGCTACTTAAAACGCGATATCGCTTCTCATTTCTATGCTTCACGATAAGATATAATATTCATTGCGAAGTGTTATGTATACCTCGTATACACTTCAAAAGATTGTAAATGCGGCACTTCATTGCTAGGAAATAGCGCTTGCAGATGTCTACGTATCGAAGCAATCGAGTTCTAATGCTTCTTAAAACGCGATATCGCATCACATTTCTATGATTCATGATAAGAAATAATATTCATTGCGAAGTGTTATGTATTCATCGTCCACGCTTCAAGTGAATGTAAATGCGACACTTCCTTGCTAGGAAATAGCGGTTGCAGATGCCTACGTATCGTAGCATTAGGGTTCTAATGCTTCTCAAAACGCGATATCGCATCTCATTTCTATGTTTCATGATAAGATATAATATTCATTGCGAAGTGTCTTGTATACGTCGCATACACTTCAAATGAATGTAAATACGACACTCCCTTGCTAGGAAATAGCGTTGGCAGATGTCTACGTATCGAAGCTGTATAGATCTACTGCTTCTTAAGTAACGTTATCGCATCTCATTTCTATGTTTCATGATAAGGTATAATATTCATTGCGAAGTGTCATGTATACCTCGTATTCACATCAAAAGAATGTAAATGCGACACTTCCTTGCTAGGAAATAGCGTTTGCAGATGTCTACGTATCGAAGCAATAGGGTTCTAATGCTTCTTAAAACGCGATATCGCATCTCATTTCTATGTTTCATGACAAGATATAATATTCATTGCGAATTGTCATGCATACCTCGTATTCACTTCAAAAGAATAAAATTGCGACACTTCCTTGCTAGAAAATAGCGTTTGCAGATGTCTACGTATCGTAGCAATAGAGTTCTTATGATTCATAAAACGCGATATCCCATCTCATTTCTATCTTTCATGATAAGATATATTATTCATTGCGATTTGTCACTTATACCTCGCATACACTTCAAATGAATGTATATGCGACACTTCCCTGCTAGGAAATAGCAATGGGAGATGTCTACGGATCGAAGCAACAGAGTTCTAATGCTTCTTAAAACTAGATATCGCATCTCATTTCTATGTTTTATGATAAGATATAATATTCATTGCGGAGCGTCATGTATACTTCGTATTCACTTCGAAAGAATGCAAATGCGACACTTCCTTGCTTGGAAATGGCGTTTGCAGATGTCTACGTATTGAAGCATTAGGGTTCTAATGCTTCTTAAATCGCCATATCGCATCTCATTTCTATGTTTCATGATAAGATATAATATTAATTGCGAAGTGTCATGGATACCACGTATTCACTTCAAAAGAATGTAAATGCGACAGTTCCTTGCTAGGGAATAGCGTCTGCAGATGTCTGCGTATCGAAGCAATATAGTTCTAATGCTTCTTATAACGAGATTTCGCATCTCAATCCTATGTTTTATGATAAGATATAATATTCATTGCGAAGTGTCTTGTATACCTCGCATACACTTCAAACGAATGGAAATGCGACAGTTCCTTGCTCGGGAATTGCATTTGCAGATATCTACGTATCGAAGCATTAGAGTTCTAATGCTTCTTAAATCGCGATATCGCATCTCATTTCTATCCTTCATGATAATATATAATATTCATTGTGGACTGGTTCGTATACATCGAATTCACTTCAAAAGAATGTAAATGAGACACTTCCTCGCTAGGAAATAGCAATGGGAGATGTCTACGGATCGAAGCAACAGAGTTCTAATGCTTCTTAATACTAGATATCGCATCTCATTTCTATGTTTTATGATAAGATATAATATTCATTGTGAAGTGCTATGTATACCTCGTATTCACTTCAAAAGAATGTAAACGCGACACTTCCTTGCTAGGAAATAGCGTCTGCAGATGTCTACGTATCGAAGCAACAGAGTTCTAATGCTTCCTAAAACGAGATATCGCATCTCATTTCTATGTTTTATGATAAGATATAATATTCATTGCGGAGTGTCATGTATACTTCGGATTCCCTTCAAGAGAATGTAAATGCGACACTTCCTTGCTAGGATATAGCGATGGCAGATGTCTACGTATCGAAGCAACAGTGTTCTAATGCTTCTTAAAACGAGATATCGCATCTCATTTCTATGATTCATGATATGATATAATATTCTTTGCGATTGGTTATGTATATCTCGTCTACACTTAAAAGGAATGTAAATGCGACACTTCCTTCTAGGAAATAGCGTTTGCAGGTGTCTAGGTATCGTAGCAATAAAGTTCTAATGCTTCTTAAATAGCGATATCGCTCCTCATTTCTATAATTCATGGTAAGATATAATATTCATTGTGAAGTGTTATGTATACCTCGTATTCACTTCAAAAGAATGTAAATGCGACACTTCCTTGCTAGTGTCACGTTCGGCGAAAGAATTTTTCGTTTATCCGGAGGCTTCACGACACGAGCCTATTTATACGGATTTCGGTACGCGGGAACGCGTTACGACCGGGCCCGATATTTTTGGCTTACGCGACGCGGTAAAAACACTCGCGATATGATGGAAAAGCCTTACCTTTCGCTGGCTTCAGTCTCGATACGCATGTACAATGTGCGTCGAGGGTCGTTGGTAGGTATCGATACAGCGATCGGTCGGTTGATGTTGACGGTGACTTTGATTAACTTCCAGCAAAACGGGAAACAGCGGTCTGGATGCAGAGTAGATTCAGCGGAGACTGTGGATATTGCAGAGACGTTGGCTGCAGAGGCAGGCGAATCGGCGTTGATCGGCATTTCGGAAAACTGTGACTGAACCGGAACGATGACGACAGGTTGCTGCGGTACGAGGACTCGGGGTGTATCTCCCAGGTATTCACGAGCAAGTGAACGAATAAAATTCTTACGACCCGCGCGTCGTGTTCTTCGCGAACCGGATCCACGTTTCATTCACCCAGTTTTTCTGTACTTTCAGGCAATGTTCAGAAGGATAAGCCGCAGTCCGCTCTATTGCAACGTCGCAATGCTGAGTTCTATACTCCTTCAAGGTGAACAAACGCAACCCAATTGTTGGAAGGAACACGTCGTAGAATTTGTAGTTTAAGAATAATGTTTTAACGTAAGAACTAGTATATTATGTTTAGATATAGTAATTATTGGAATAGGAACTAGTAGAACTGGTAAAAGAACTTGTAGATTGGATATAGTAACTAAAGTAAAATATATTCTAAGTTACAGTGTACAAAAGTGAAATTATTCTAAGTTAGAACTAGTTAAATGGAAATAGCAACGCGTAGCCTAGACCCCACATTGAGGCGGCTTGAGATGGAAGATCGATGTTAACTCTAGAAGCCCGAGGACTCGAATGTGTCTCTCGAGGCGCGTCTGGGACCTCCTCGGTTCGCGGGGCGCTACGGTCGCAGGCGCTCGTGGTAGGGTGCGCGCGGTCCAGCGAGTGGGGACTCGCGGCTCGTGGTGGGGCTAGCGGCTCGTGCCGATAGCCTGGGCGCATCTAGCGTCTAATCTTAAGAATGAGGACTTAGAATTACATGTGTGTTGTGGTGTGTTACAATTCGTGTCGAGTACTTATATCTATGAGTATTATAGGCTTATTCTAGAAATAGTATGTAGGTTCAGGCAACGTAGATTCCCTGAACTGGAAAAGACCCCATTGCAGCGAGGGACTGCGGCTTCTTCTCTCTGTTGGGCGGAATTCCTGATGAGAGGGCGATAGGGTTGCTCGTAGGTGCGAGCGAGACAGCGTTCCTTGCAGGTACGACTGAGTGCGTGCGGTCGTGCGCGCGCGAACTCTGCTGGTTGCCGATACTTCAGGCGAGTATTGCAGGTTGCCTCTGTCCAGGGGTCGATGCTGGAGGTTCCGAGGTTGCTGACGTATGTAATGGGTGGCAGGCGCTACGCCTGATGTCACACTAGGAAATAGCGTTGGCAGATGTCTACGTATCGAAGCATTAGAGTTCTAATCCCTCTTAGAACGCAATAGCGCATCTCATTTCTATGTTTTATGATAAGATATAATATTCATTGCGGAGTGTCATGTATACTTCGTATTCACTTCAAAAGAATGTAAATGCTACACTTCCTTGCTAGGATGTAGCGTTTGCAGATGTCTACGTATCGAAGCAATAGATTTCTAATGCTTCTTGAAACTAGAAATCGAATCTCATTTCTATGTTTCACGATAAGATATAATATTCATTGCGAAGTGTCATGTATACCTCGTATTCACATCAACAGAATGTAAATGCGAGAGTTCCTTCCTAGGGAATAGCGATGGCAGAAATCTACGTGTCGAAGCAATAGAGCTCTAATGCTTCTTAAAACGAGATATCGCTCCTCATTTCTATGTTTTATGATAAGATATAATATTCATTATGACGTGCCGTGTATTCCTCGAATTGTCATCAAAAGAATGTATATAGGACACTTCCTTCCTAGGAAGTAGCGTTTCCAGATGTCTAGCGAATAGAGTTCGAAGCAATAGAGTTATAATGCTTCTTAAAACGGGATATCGCATCTCATTTCTCTGTCACACGATAAGATATAATATTCATTGCGAAGTGTTATGTATTCCTTATCTACGCTTCAAATGAATGTAAATGCGACACTTCCTTTCTAGGAAATAGCGTTTCCAGATGTCTACGTATCGAAGCAATAGTGTTCTAATGCTTCTTAAAACGCGATATCGCATCTCATTTCTATGTTTCATGTTAAGATATAATATTCATTGCGAATTGTCATGCATACCTCGTATTCACTTCAAAAGAATAAAATTGCGACACTTCCTTGCTAGAAAATAGCGTTTGCAGATGTCTACGTATCGTAGCAATAGAGTTCTTATGATTCATAAAACGCGATATCCCATCTCATTTCTATCTTTCATGATAAGATATATTATTCATTGCGATTTGTCACTTATACCTCGCATACACTTCAAATGAATGTATATGCGACACTTCCCTGCTAGGAAATAGCAATGGGAGATGTCTACGGATCGAAGCAACAGAGTTCTAATGCTTCTTAAAACTAGATATCGCATCTCATTTCTATGTTTTATGATAAGATATAATATTCATTGCGGAGCGTCATGTATACTTCGTATTCACTTCGAAAGAATGCAAATGCGACACTTCCTTGCTTGGAAATGGCGTTTGCAGATGTCTACGTATTGAAGCATTAGGGTTCTAATGCTTCTTAAATCGCCATATCGCATCTCATTTCTATGTTTCATGATAAGATATAATATTAATTGCGAAGTGTCATGGATACCACGTATTCACTTCAAAAGAATGTAAATGCGACAGTTCCTTGCTAGGGAATAGCGTCTGCAGATGTCTGCGTATCGAAGCAATATAGTTCTAATGCTTCTTATAACGAGATTTCGCATCTCAATCCTATGTTTTATGATAAGATATAATATTCATTGCGAAGTGTCTTGTATACCTCGCATACACTTCAAACGAATGGAAATGCGACAGTTCCTTGCTCGGGAATTGCATTTGCAGATATCTACGTATCGAAGCATTAGAGTTCTAATGCTTCTTAAATCGCGATATCGCATCTCATTTCTATCCTTCATGATAATATATAATATTCATTGTGGACTGGTTCGTATACATCGAATTCACTTCAAAAGAATGTAAATGAGACACTTCCTCGCTAGGAAATAGCAATGGGAGATGTCTACGGATCGAAGCAACAGAGTTCTAATGCTTCTTAATACTAGATATCGCATCTCATTTCTATGTTTTATGATAAGATATAATATTCATTGTGAAGTGCTATGTATACCTCGTATTCACTTCAAAAGAATGTAAACGCGACACTTCCTTGCTAGGAAATAGCGTCTGCAGATGTCTACGTATCGAAGCAACAGAGTTCTAATGCTTCCTAAAACGAGATATCGCATCTCATTTCTATGTTTTATGATAAGATATAATATTCATTGCGGAGTGTCATGTATACTTCGGATTCCCTTCAAGAGAATGTAAATGCGACACTTCCTTGCTAGGATATAGCGATGGCAGATGTCTACGTATCGAAGCAACAGTGTTCTAATGCTTCTTAAAACGAGATATCGCATCTCATTTCTATGATTCATGATATGATATAATATTCTTTGCGATTGGTTATGTATATCTCGTCTACACTTAAAAGGAATGTAAATGCGACACTTCCTTCTAGGAAATAGCGTTTGCAGGTGTCTAGGTATCGTAGCAATAAAGTTCTAATGCTTCTTAAATAGCGATATCGCTCCTCATTTCTATAATTCATGGTAAGATATAATATTCATTGTGAAGTGTTATGTATACCTCGTATTCACTTCAAAAGAATGTAAATGCGACACTTCCTTGCTAGTGTCACGTTCGGCGAAAGAATTTTTCGTTTATCCGGAGGCTTCACGACACGAGCCTATTTATACGGATTTCGGTACGCGGGAACGCGTTACGACCGGGCCCGATATTTTTGGCTTACGCGACGCGGTAAAAACACTCGCGATATGATGGAAAAGCCTTACCTTTCGCTGGCTTCAGTCTCGATACGCATGTACAATGTGCGTCGAGGGTCGTTGGTAGGTATCGATACAGCGATCGGTCGGTTGATGTTGACGGTGACTTTGATTAACTTCCAGCAAAACGGGAAACAGCGGTCTGGATGCAGAGTAGATTCAGCGGAGACTGTGGATATTGCAGAGACGTTGGCTGCAGAGGCAGGCGAATCGGCGTTGATCGGCATTTCGGAAAACTGTGACTGAACCGGAACGATGACGACAGGTTGCTGCGGTACGAGGACTCGGGGTGTATCTCCCAGGTATTCACGAGCAAGTGAACGAATAAAATTCTTACGACCCGCGCGTCGTGTTCTTCGCGAACCGGATCCACGTTTCATTCACCCAGTTTTTCTGTACTTTCAGGCAATGTTCAGAAGGATAAGCCGCAGTCCGCTCTATTGCAACGTCGCAATGCTGAGTTCTATACTCCTTCAAGGTGAACAAACGCAACCCAATTGTTGGAAGGAACACGTCGTAGAATTTGTAGTTTAAGAATAATGTTTTAACGTAAGAACTAGTATATTATGTTTAGATATAGTAATTATTGGAATAGGAACTAGTAGAACTGGTAAAAGAACTTGTAGATTGGATATAGTAACTAAAGTAAAATATATTCTAAGTTACAGTGTACAAAAGTGAAATTATTCTAAGTTAGAACTAGTTAAATGGAAATAGCAACGCGTAGCCTAGACCCCACATTGAGGCGGCTTGAGATGGAAGATCGATGTTAACTCTAGAAGCCCGAGGACTCGAATGTGTCTCTCGAGGCGCGTCTGGGACCTCCTCGGTTCGCGGGGCGCTACGGTCGCAGGCGCTCGTGGTAGGGTGCGCGCGGTCCAGCGAGTGGGGACTCGCGGCTCGTGGTGGGGCTAGCGGCTCGTGCCGATAGCCTGGGCGCATCTAGCGTCTAATCTTAAGAATGAGGACTTAGAATTACATGTGTGTTGTGGTGTGTTACAATTCGTGTCGAGTACTTATATCTATGAGTATTATAGGCTTATTCTAGAAATAGTATGTAGGTTCAGGCAACGTAGATTCCCTGAACTGGAAAAGACCCCATTGCAGCGAGGGACTGCGGCTTCTTCTCTCTGTTGGGCGGAATTCCTGATGAGAGGGCGATAGGGTTGCTCGTAGGTGCGAGCGAGACAGCGTTCCTTGCAGGTACGACTGAGTGCGTGCGGTCGTGCGCGCGCGAACTCTGCTGGTTGCCGATACTTCAGGCGAGTATTGCAGGTTGCCTCTGTCCAGGGGTCGATGCTGGAGGTTCCGAGGTTGCTGACGTATGTAATGGGTGGCAGGCGCTACGCCTGATGTCACACTAGGAAATAGCGTTGGCAGATGTCTACGTATCGAAGCATTAGAGTTCTAATCCCTCTTAGAACGCAATAGCGCATCTCATTTCTATGTTTTATGATAAGATATAATATTCATTGCGGAGTGTCATGTATACTTCGTATTCACTTCAAAAGAATGTAAATGCTACACTTCCTTGCTAGGATGTAGCGTTTGCAGATGTCTACGTATCGAAGCAATAGATTTCTAATGCTTCTTGAAACTAGAAATCGAATCTCATTTCTATGTTTCACGATAAGATATAATATTCATTGCGAAGTGTCATGTATACCTCGTATTCACATCAACAGAATGTAAATGCGAGAGTTCCTTCCTAGGGAATAGCGATGGCAGAAATCTACGTGTCGAAGCAATAGAGCTCTAATGCTTCTTAAAACGAGATATCGCTCCTCATTTCTATGTTTTATGATAAGATATAATATTCATTATGACGTGCCGTGTATTCCTCGAATTGTCATCAAAAGAATGTATATAGGACACTTCCTTCCTAGGAAGTAGCGTTTCCAGATGTCTAGCGAATAGAGTTCGAAGCAATAGAGTTATAATGATTCTTAAAACGGGATATCGCATCTCATTTCTCTGTCACACGATAAGATATAATATTCATTGCGAAGTGTTATGTATTCCTTATCTACGCTTCAAATGAATGTAAATGCGACACTTCCTTTCTAGGAAATAGCGTTTCCAGATGTCTACGTATCGAAGCAATAGTGTTCTAATGCTTCTTAAAACGCGATATCGCATCTCATTTCTATGTTTCATGTTAAGATATATTATTTATTGTGGAGTGCTATGTATACTGTAACGTCAGGCGTACCACCTTCCACCCCCACAAGGACGTCTCCACCCACGTCATCTCCAGAGGAGCGATACGACAACTACTTCCTGGAATCACCCGCAATTACGCACCCATATTCCCTGTTCGCGTACATGCGGTCTTAAGTATAAGCACACGACACATTCATGTACATACACACACCACAAACACATAGAATTAAGGAAATGTACATAATATAAGTGCGCTAGAATTAAGACGCGTTCACGCTCGAGCGCGCGGCCGACGCGCGCGGCTCACCGCGTAACGCGGTCGTCCCCTCCACGAGCGGCCTCCCCCGCTCTTCCGCCACGCGCCGTCCCCACTCCGGGGCCCAGCGACTCGCGCGCCTCGCGACCCGAGGAGGTCGCGGACGCGCTGATCCGGAGTCAGTTCCTATCTCGCCTCCGAATCGAGCACTTGGCTCCCAAGCAACGAGCTCTCAGCTCTAATACTTCTCTTTTTATCGCATCTCCCTTAGCGGAGTCCTTAACGTAAACTTAGTTCTATTTCAATCTCTTATTGTAATCTTATTCAATATCTTAGAATTAGTCGAAGTGTATTAGGGTAGTGAAATTATAGAATATACATTAGCTTTTACCAGATCCAACTCCTCTTTATTCAATATTCAATCACAATTCCCAATTCTAATTCGTGGGTACGCTCGCGAATATCTTACTAGTTCCGAATTCGTCTGCGATAGTCTTGAAGCTGGACGGTTAGAGCGAACCAACGCTTAGCCGCTCTTACTTCACTGCTACCGTAACCGAGTATCTTGCGCCCACGCGTATCCCTACAAGCTAGAGCGAACCAACGCTTAGCCGAGCAGTACTCCGTCAAAGCGCAAATACTCTCGATGAACTTTGAGCCTCCGAGAAAGCGTGCACGACGCGCGGGACGGAAAGAATATATTCGACGTCTTATTCGAGAATACGTGGGAGGTACACACGAGTACCCGTATCCGGATCACCATCGAGCAGCTTCCGTTCCCGTCAAGGAGGTTTTCGCCGCCGTACGTCCCGTACGAGCAAAGGACCGACAAATTTCAGCGACGATACGCACCAGCCAGGATCAACCTGCGTGGCGCCTTGTTCCGATAACCGTTCCGCCGTTCCAGCCGTACGCCGCTGCGATCCCGGTCTCCGACCCACGACGTCCACGATACCTGGAATGGGAAAGCAAATAGGAATTCTATGCATCGAAAAAGGTAAGTGCTGTACGTTTTATTCGGTAAACCGCGTCCTAACCGCCAACGAACCCAGCTCCGCGCAATTCGCGTTGATTTCGGGAACCGGCTTAAACTCGTTTTAACGTATCGAGTGCATCGGCACTCTGGGACGTGACAATACCTCGTTTCCACCTTAAAAGAATGTAAATGCGACACTTCCATGCTAGGAAGTAGCGTTTCCAGATATCTATGTATCGAAGCAATAGAGTTCTAATGATTCTCAAAACGCGATATCGCATCTCATTCCTATGATTCATGATAAGATATAATATACATTGCAAAGTATCACGTATAACTCGCATACACTTGAAACGAATGTAAATGCGACACTTCCATGCTGGGAAATAGAGTTTGCAGATATCTACGTAACGAAGCAATAGAGTTCTAATGCCTCTTGAAACTAGAAATCGTATCTCATTTCTATGTTTCACGATAAGATATAATATTCATGGCGAAGTGTCATGTATACATCGTTTTCACATCAAAAGAATGTAAATACGAAACTTCCTTGCTAGGAAGTAGCGTTTCCAGATGTCTAGGTATCGAAGCAATAGAGTTCTAATGCTTCTTAAAACGGGATATCGCATCTCATTTCTATGTCACACGATAAGATATAATATTCATTGCGAAGTGTTATGTATTCCTTATCTGCGCTTCAAATGAATGTAAAAGCGACACATCCTTTCTAGGAAATAGCGTTTCCAGATGTCTACGTATCGAAGCAATAGTGTTCTAATGCTTCTTAAATCGCGAGATCGCACCTCATTTCTATGTTTCGTGATAAGATATTATATTCATTGTGGAGTGTTATGTATGCATCGTACTCACTTCAGAAGAATGTAAATGCGACACTTCCTTGCTAGGAAATAGCGTTTGCAGATGTCTACGTACCGTAGCAATTGAGTTCTAATGCTTCTTATATCGCAATGTCGCATCTCATTTCTATGTTTCAGGATGAGATACAATATTCATTCTGGTGTGATATGTATACCTCGTATTCACCTCAAAAGAATGTAAATGCGACACTTCCTTGCGAGGATACAGCGTTTCCAGATGTCTTCGTATCGAAGCAATAGTGTTTTAATGCTACTTAAAACGCGACATCGCAACGCATTTCTATGTTCCGTGATATGATATACTATTCATTGCGACGTGTCACCTATACCTCGTATTCACTTCAAAAGAATGTAAGTGCTACACTTCCTTGTAGGGAAACAGCGTTTGCAGTTGTCTACGTATCGTAGCAATAGAGTTCTAGTGCTTCTTAGAACGTGATATCGCTCGTCAATTCTACGTTTCATGATAAGATATAATATTCATTGCGAATGGTTATGGATATCTCGTCTACTCTTAAAAAGAATGTAAATGTGACACTTCCTTGCTAGGAAGTAGCGCTTCCTGATGTCCACGTATCGAAACAATAGAGTTCTAATGCTTCTTAAAACGGGATATCGCATTTCATTTCTATGTTTCATGATAAGATATAAAATTCATTGCAAAGTGTCATGTATACATCGTATTCACTTCAGAAGTATGTAAATGCACAATTCCTTGCTAGGAACTAGCGTTTCCAGATGTCTACGTATCGAAGCAATGGAGTTCTAATGCTTCTTAAAACGGGTTGTCGCATCTCATTTCTATGTTTCATGATAAGATATAATATTCGATATGGAGTGTTATGTATATCTCGTATTCACTTCAAAAGAATATGAATGCAACGCTTCCTTGCTAGGAAATAGTTTTTCCAGATATCTACGTATCGTAGCAATATAGGTCTAATGCTTCTTAAAACGCGATATCGCATCTCATTTCTATGTCTCATGATAAGATATAATATTCATTGCGAAGTGTTATGTATACCTCGTATCCTCCTCAGAAGAATGTAAATGCGACACTTCCTTGCTAGGATATAGCGTTTCCAGATGTCTACGTATCGAAGCAATAGAGTTTCAATGCTTCTTACAACGCGACATCGCATCGCATTTCTATGATCCGTGATAATATTTAATATTCATTGCGAAGTGTCACGTATACCTCGTACTCACTTCAAATGAATGTAAATGCGACACTTCCTTGCTAGGAAAAAAACGTTTGCAGATGTCTACGTATCGAGGCAAATGAGTTCTAATGCTTCTTAGAACGCGATGTCGAATCGCATTTCTATGTTTCATGATAAGATATAATATTCATTGCGAAGTGTCACGTATAGCTCGTATTCACTTGATAAGAATGCAAATGCGACGGTTCCTTGATAGGAAATAGCGTCGGCAGGTGTCTACGTATCGTAGCAATAGGGTTCTGATGCTTCTTAAAACGCGATATCGCATCTCATTTCTATGTTTCGTGATAAGATTTAATATTCATTATGGAGTGTTATGTATACCTCGTGTACACTTCAAATGAATGTAAATGCGGCACTTCCTTTCTAGGAAATTACGTTTGCAGATGTCTACGTATCGAAGCAATTGTGTTCTATTGCTTCTTAAAATGAGATGTCGCACCTCATTTCTATGTTTCATGATAAGATATAATATTCATTGCGAAGTGTCATGTATACCTCGTATTCACTTCAAAAGAATGTGAATGCGACACTTCCTTGCTAGGAAATAGTGATTGCAGATGTCTACGTGTTGAAGAAATAGTTTTCTAATGCTTCTTAAAACGCGATATCGCAACTCATTTCTATGTTTCATGATAAGATATAATATTCATTGCGAAGTGTCATGCATACCTCGCATACACTTCAAACGAATGTAAATGCGACACTTACTGCCTAGGAATTAGCGATGGCAGATATCTACGTATCGAACCAATACAGTTCTAATGCTACTTATATCGCCATATCGCAACTTATTTCTATGTTTCATGATAAGATATAATATTCATTGGGAAGTGTCTTGTATACCTCGCATACACTTCAAACGAATGTAAATGCGACACTTCCTTGCTAGAAAATAGCGTCTGCAGATGTCTACGTATCGTAGCAATAGAGTTCTAATGCTTCTTAAAACCCGACATCGCATCTCATTTCTATGTTTCATGATAAGATATAATATTCATTGCGAAGTGTCTTGTATACCTCGCATTCACTTCAAAACAAGGTAAATACGACACTTCCTTGCTAGGAAGTAGCGTTTGCACATGTCTACGTATCGAAGCAATAGAGTTCCAATGCTTCTTAAATCGCGATATCGCATCTCATTTCTATGTTTCATGATGAGATATAATATTCATTGTGCAGTGTTATGTATACCTCGCATACACTTCAAATGAATGTAAATGCGACTCTTCCTTGCTAGGAGATAGTATTGGCAGGTGTATACATATCGAAGCAGTAGAGTTCTAATGCTGCTTAAATTTCGATATCGCATCTCATTTCTATGTTTCATGATGAGATATAATATTCATTGTGCAGTGTTATTTGTACCTCGTATTCGCTTCAAAAGAATGTATATGCGACACTTTCTTGCTGGGAAATAGCGTTTGCAGATGTCTACGTATCGTAGCATTAGTGTTCTAATGCTTCTTAAATCGCGATATCCCATTTCATTCCTATGTATCATGATAAGATATAATATTCATTGCGAAGTGTCTTGTATACCTCGCATACACATCAAATGAATGTAAATGCGACACTTCCTTGCTTTGGAAATAGCGTTGGCAGATGTCCACGTATCGAAGCAATAGAGATCTACTGCTTCTTAAATCGCGATATCGCATGACATTTCTATGTTTCATGATAAGATACAATATTCATTGCGAAGTGTCATGTATACCTCGTATTCACTTCAAAACAATGTAAATGCGACACTTCCTCTTGCTAGGAAATAGCGTTTCCAGATGTCTACGTATCGAAGCAATAGGTTTCTAATGCTCCTAAAATCGCGATATCGCATCTCATTTCTATGTTTCATGATAAGATATAATATTCATTGCGAAGTGTCTTGTATACCTTGCGTACACTTCAATTGAATGTAAATACGACACTTGCTTGCTAGGAAATAGCGTCTGCAGATGTCTACGTATCGTAGCAATAGAGTTCTAATGCTTCTTAAAACCCGACATCGCATATCATTTCTATGTTTCATGATAAGATATAATATTCATTACGAAGTGTCTTGTATACCTCGCATACACTTCAATTGAATGTAAATACGACTCTTCCTTGCTAGGAAATAGTTCTTCCAGATATCTACGTATCGTAGAAATAGAGTTCTAATGCTACTTAAAACGCAACATCGCATCTCATTCCTATGTTTCATGATAAGATATAATATTCATTGTGCAGTGTTATGTATACCTTGTATTCACTTCAAAAGAATGATAATGCGTGACTTCCTTGCTAGGAAATAGCGTCTGCAGACGTCTATGTATCGTAGCAATGGTGTGCTAAAGCTTCATATAACGCGATATCGCAACTCATATCTATGTTTCATGTGTTACGTCAGGCGTTCCGCCTGCCGCCTTCCAGCATCATCCCCAGCTCCCGACGAGGCCCTATGCATATCCAGCTGCATTCAGCCGCACCGAACAAGTCTCGTTACAGTACGACAACACGTCCATCAGCCGGGCCAAGGCAGCCGAAAACGGACTCTCCAGAAGCCAGCCGCTTAACCTCCCACGTAGACAACGAGTCCTGAGTACCCACCACTCCAAGTCCGATGACCAGCTTCATTCAACTCACGAACGTTACTCATACTTCGCCAGCATTTATTCTTAAGTTCATCCCTCTAGATTAAGTACACTACAGACGAATGTACATACAGGAACAACAGAACAAATAGTCTTAAGATAGATTAAGTGCGATACGCAAGCGAGCGCCCGACGCGCGCGGCTCGCGCGTTCCGCGAGCCGCCCCACCACGACGACCGCCCCACTACGCGGGCCGAGCGGTCTCCCTTCTCCGACCGTCCGCCCCACCGCGAGGCCCGAGCGATACGCGCGCCGCGCGACCCGAGGAGGTCGCGGACGCGCGCCTGGAAGATCAGAATCGTCGTAGCCGGGAACCGAGACTAATCAATTTGGATACCTCAAGTCACTTCTGCCTTAGGCTTTTCTCCGCTTCACTTGGGAGTGTTCTCAATCTAATTCCCTTTACAAATTCCAATACCAGTTCTAATCTTCCAAGACTTAGTTTATCTTTAATAATCTACGTTTACTTTAAATTAGAATAGGGACAGTTAATGTGTATGCTTAGTATTTACTTTAGAATATATTCATTTATTTAGTCAATCAGTGCTTTAATTCTCTACAAATCCCTTAAGTTCTAAATTCATTTAGTTGCGGTTTCATACGAGTTTTTCGCGATCAAGGTTCACGGATAGTTGAAGCTCTGCTAGAGCGGACCGCCACTTAGCAAGCCGTATCCAGCTTCAAGGAAGCCGACACGTATGCCATCTAGTGCCAAGAGAACTTACTTCTGTAAGGAGAACCTCCAGTGCCACGCGACGCCTGCTCCTGGACAGCCGACTTGGAAGCTGGTGCCGATTTCCTTGCCGCCAATCAGCCCGTATCGAGGGATAATGCCGTTCAGCGATCCAAGGCGCCTCCATTACCTGCAACGAGATACGCAATTAGAAACAAGGCAAGACAGCTGAAGATAAGTGAGTGACGTTCTACTCACCGTGTTCGCGTCTTGATACGTTTCGCGTCCCATTCGAACCGAGCGTCCACCGCAATCGTGCGGAACTTTCGGAGTATCGGCTACGTGTTACCCGCGGTTAATCCTGCAATTTTCCGGACCCGTGACGTGACACATGATAAGATATAACATTCATTGTGGAGTGTTATGTTTACCTCGCATACACTTCAAATGATTGTAAATGCCACTCTTCCTTGCTAGGAAATAGCGTTTGCAGATTTCTACGTGTCGAAGCAATAGTGTTCTAATGCTTCTTAAGACGCGATATCGCAACCCATTTCTATGTTTCATGATAAGATATAATATTCATTGCGAAGTGTCATGTATACCTCGCATACACTTCAAATGAATGTAAATGCGACACTTCCTTGCTAGGAAATAGCGTTTGCAGATGTCTACGTATCGTAGCAATAAAGTTCTAATGCTTCTTAAAACGTGATATCGCACCTCACTTCTATGTTTCATGATAAGAGGTAATATTCATTGCGAAGTGTCTTGTATACCTCGTATTCACTTCAATAGAATGTAAATGCGACATTTCCTTGCTAGGAAATAGCGTCTGCAGATGTCTACGTATCGTAGAAATAGAGTTCTAATTTTTCTTAAAACGCGAGATAGCATCTGATTTCTGTTTCATTATAAGATATAATATTCATTGCGAAGTGTCATGTATACCTCGTATTCACTTCAAGAGAATGTAAATGCGACACATCCTTGCTAGGAAATAGCGTTTGCAGATGTCTACGTATCGAAGCAATAGAGCCCTAATGCTTCTTAAATCGCGATATCGCATCTCATTTCTATGTTTCATGATAAGATATAATATTCATTGCGAAGTGTCTTGTATACCTCGCATAAACTTCAAATGAATGTAAATGCGACACTTCCTTGCTAGGAAATAGCGTTTGCAGATTTCTACGTGTCGAAGCAATAGTGTTCTAATGCTTCTTAAGACGCGATATCGCAACCCATTTCTATGTTTCATGATAAGATATAATATTCATTGCGAAGTGTCATGTATACCTCGCATACACTTCAAACGAATGTTAATGCGACACTTCCTTACTAGGAAATAGCGTTTGCAGATGTCTCCGTATCGAAGCAATACAGTTCTAATGCTTCGTAAAACGAAATGTCGCATCTCATTTCTATGATTCATGATAAGATATAATATTCATTGCGAAGTGTCATGAATACCTCGTATTAACTTCAAGAAATGTAAATGCGACAATTCCTTGCTAGGAAATAGCGTTTCCACATGTCTACGTATCGAAACAATAGAGTTCTAATGATTCTTAAAACGTGATATCGCATCTCACTTCTATGTTTCATAATAAGATATAATATTCATTGCGAAGTGTTGTGTATACCTCGTATTCACTTCAAATGAATGTAAACACCACACTTCCTTGCTAGGAAATAGCGTTTGCAGATGACTACGTATCGTAGCATTAGATTTCTAATACTTTTCAAGACGCGATATCGCATCTCATTTCTATGTTTCATGATAAGATATAATATTCATTGTGGATTGTTATGTATACCCCGTATTCACTTCAAAAGAATGTAAATGCGACACTTCCTTGCTAGGAAATAGCGCCTGCTGATATCTACGTATCGTAGCAATAGAGTTCTAATCCTTCTTAGAACGCGATACCGCATCTTATCACTATGTTTCATGATAAGATATAAGATTCACTGCAAAGTGTCTTGTATACCTCGCATACACTTCAAATGGATGTAAATGAGACACTTCCTTGCTAGGAAATAGCGATGGCAGATGTCTACGTATCGCATCATTAGAGATCTAATGCTTCTCAAAACGCGATATCGCATCTCATTTCTATGTTTCATGATAAGATATAATATTCATCGCGAAGTGTCATGTATACCTCGTATTCACTTCAAAAGAATGTAAATGCGTGACTTCCTTGCTAGGAAATAGCGTTAGCAGAGGTCTACGTATCGAAGCAATAGATTTCTAATGCTTCTTATATAGCGATATCGCATCTCATATCTATGTTTCATGATAAGATGTAATATTCATCGCGAAGTGTCATGTATACCTCGCATACACTTCAACTGAATGTAAATGCGACACTTCCGTGCTAGGAAATATCGATGGCAGATGTCTTCGTTTCGAAGCAAGAGAGATCTAATGCTTCTTAAAACGAGATATCGCATCTCATTTCTATGTTTCATGATAAGATATAATATTCATTGCGAAGTTTCTTGTATACGTCTCATACACTTCAAATGATTGTAAATACGGCACTTTCTTGCTAGGAAATAGCGTTTGCAGATGTCTACGTATCGAAGCAACAGATTTCTAAATCTTCCTAAATTGCCATATCGCGTCTCATTTCTATGTTTCATGATAAGATATAATACACATTGCGAAGTGTCATGTATACATCGTATTCACTTCAAAAGTATGTAAATGGGACACTTCGATGCTAGGAAATAGCGTTTACATTTGTCTACGTATCGCAGCAATAGTGTTCTAAAGCTTTTTAAAACAAGATATCGCTTCTCATTTCTATGTTTCATGATAAGATTTAATATTCATTGCGAAGTGCCACTTATAGCTCGCTTACACTTCAAATGAATGTAAATGTAGCTATAGAGATCGTATCGTAGCTATAGAGATCAAGTGCTTCTTAAAACGCGATATCGCATCTCACTTCTATGTTTCATGATGTGACATAATATTCATTGCGAAGTGTCACTTATACATCGTGTTCACTTCAAAAGAATGTAAATGCGACCCTTCCTGGCTAGGAAATAGCGTTTGCAGATGTGTTCGTATCGTAGCAATAGAGCTGTAATGCTTCCTAAAACGCGATATCGCATCTCATTTGTATGTTTCATGATAAGATATAATATTCATTGCGAAGTGTCATGTATACCTCGTATTCACATCAAAAGAATGTAAATGCGACTCTTCCTTTCTGGGAAATAGCGTTTCCAGATATCTACGTATAGTAGCAATAGGGTACTAATGCTTCCTAAAACGCGATATCGCATCTCATTTGTATGTTACATGATAAGATATAATATTGATTGGGGAGTGCTATGTATCCCTCGTATTCACTTCAAAAGAATCAAAATGCGACACTTCTTTGCTAGGAAATAGCGTTTGCAGATGTCTACGTATCGTAGCAATAGGGTTCTAATGCTTCTTAAAACGGGACACCTCATGTCATTTCTATGTTTCATGATAAGATATAATATTAATTGCGAAGTGTCATGGATACCTCGTATTCACTTAAAGAGAATGTAAATGCAACACTTCCTTACTAGGAAATGGCGTTTTCAGATGTCTACGTATCGAAGCAATAGAGTTCTAATGCTTCTTATAACGGGATGTCGCATCTCATTTATATGTTTCATGATAAGTTATAATATTCATTGCCGAGTGTCATGTATACCTCGTTTTCACTTCAAAAGAATGTAAATGCGACACTTCTTTGCTAGGAAATAGCGATTGCTGATCTCTACGTATCGAAGCATTAGAGATCTAATGCTTCTTAAACCGCGATATCGCATCTCATTTCTATGTTTCATGGTAAGATAAAATAATCATTGCGAAGTGTCACTTATACCTCGTATTCACATCAAAAGAATGTAAATGCGACACATCCTTGCTAGGAAATAGCGTTTGCAGATGTCTACGTATCGTAGCAATAGAGTCCTGATGCTTCTCAAAACGCGATATCGCATTTCATTTTTATGTTTCATGATAAGATATAATATTCATTGCGAAGTTACATGTATACCTCGTATTCAGTTCAAAAGAATGTAAATGCGACACTTCCTTGCTAGGAAATAGCGTTTCCAGATGTCTACGAAACGTAGCTATAGAGGTCTGATGTTTCTTAAATCGCGATTTCGCATCTCACTTCAATGTTTCGTGATAAGGTATAATATTCATTGCGCAGTGTCATGTATACTTCGTATTCAGTTCAAAAGAATGTAAATGAGACACTTCCTGGCCAGGAAATATCGTTTGCAGATGTCTTCGTATCCTAGCATAGAGTTCTAGTGCTTCTTAAACCGCGTTATCGCATCTCATTTCCATGACTCATGATAAGATGTAATATACATTGCGAAGTGTTATGTATAGCTCGCCTACATTTCCAATGAATGTAAATGCGACACTTTCTTGCTAGGAAATAGCGTTTGCAGATGTCTATGTATCGAAGCAATAGTTATCTAATGCTTCTTAAATCGCGTTATCGCATCTCATTTATATGTTTCGTGATAAGGTATAATAATCATTGTGGAGTGTTATGAATAACCCGTATTCACATCAAAAGAATGTAAATGCGACTCTTCCTTGCTATTAAACAGCGTTTTCAGATGTCTACGTTTCGTAGCAATGGTGTTCTAATGCTTTTAAATCGCGGTATCGCATCTCATTTCTACGTTTCATGATAAGGTATAATATTCATTGCGTTGTATAATGTATACCTCGTATACACTTCAAACGAATGTAAATGCGACGCTTCCTTGCTAGGAATTAGCGTTTCCAGACATCTACGTATCGTAGCAATATAGGTCTAATGCTTCTTAAAACGCGATATCGCATCTCATTTCTATGTCTCATGATAAGATATAATATTCATTGCGAATTGTCATGTATACCTCATATTCACTGCAAAGGAATGTAAATTCGGTACTTCCTTGCTAGGAAGTAGCGTTTGCAGATGTCTACGTATCGTAGCAATAGATTTCTAATGCTTCTTATAACGCGATATCGCACATCATTTCTATGTCTCATGATAAGATATAACATTCATTGCGAAGTGTTATGTATTCCTCGTCTACACTTCAAATGAATGTAAATGCGACACTTCCTTGCTAGTGTCACGTCCGGCGAAAGAATTTTTCGTTTATCCGAAGGCTTCACGACACGAGCTTATTTATACGGTTTTCGGTCCGCGGGAGCGCGTTACGACCGGGTCCGATATTTTTGGCTTACGCGACGTGGTAGAAACACTCGCGATATGATGGAAAAGCCTTACCTTTCGCTGGCTTCAGTCTCGATACGCAAGTAGAATGTGCGTCGAGGGTCGTTGGTAGGTATCGATACAGCGATCGGTCGGTTGATGTTGACGGTGACTTTGATTAACTTCCAGCAAAACGGGAAACAGCGGTCTGGATGCAGAGTAGATTCAGCGGAGACTGTGGATATTGCAGAGACGTTGGCTGCAGAGGCAGGCGAATCGGCGTTGATCGGCGTTTCGGAAAACTGTGACTGAGCCGCAACGGTGACGACAGGTTGCTGCAGTACGAGGACTCGGGGTGTATCTCCCAGGTATTCACGAGCAAGTGAACGAATAAAATTCTTACGACCCGTGCGTCGTGTGCGAACCGGATCCACGTTTCATTCACCCAGTTTTTCTGTACTTTCAGGCAATGTTCAGAAGGATAAGCGGCGGTCCGCTCTATCGCAACGTCGCAAAGCTGAGTTCTATACCCCTTCAAGGTGAACAAACGCAACCCAATTGTTGGATGGAGCACGTCGTAGAATTTGTAGTTTAAGAATAATGTTTTAACGTAAGAACTAGTATATTATGTTTAGATTTAGTTATTATTGGAATAGGAACTAGTAGAACTGGTAAAAGGACTTGTAGATTGGATTTAGTAACTAAAGTAAAATATATTCTAAGTTGAAGTGTACAAGAGTGAAATTATTCTAAGTTAGAACTAGTAAAATGGAAATAGCAACGCGTAGCCTAGACCCCACATTGAGGCGGCTTGAGATGGAAGATCGATGTTAACTCTAGAAGCCCGAGGACTCGAATGTGTCTCTCGAGGCGCGTCTGGGACCTCCTCGGTTCGCGAGGCGCTACGGTCGCAGGAGCTCGTGGTAGGGTGCGCGCGGTCCAGCGAGTGGGGACTCGCGGCTCGTGGTGGGGCTAACGGCTCGTGCCGATAGCCTGGGCGCATCTAGCGTCTAATCTTAAGAATAAGGACTTAGAATTACATGTGTGTTGTGGTGTGTTACAATTCGTGTCGAGTACTTATATCTATGAGTATTATAGACTTATTCTAGAAATAGTATGTAGGTTCAGGCAACGTAGACTCCCTGAACTGGAAAAGTCCCCATTGCGGCGACGGACTGCGGCTTCTTCTCTCTGTTGGGCGGAATTCCTGATGAGAGGGCGATAGGGTTGCTCGTAGGTGCGAGCGAGACAGCGGTCCTTGCAGGTACGACTGAGTGCGTGCGGTCGTGCGCGCGCGAACTCTGCTGGTTGCCGATACTTCAGGCGAGTATTGCAGGTTGCCTGTGTCCAGTGGTCGATGCTGGAGGTTCGGAGGATGCTGACGTATGTAATGGGTGGCAGCCGCTTCGCCTGACGTCGCACTAGCAAATAGCGTTGGCAGATGTCTACGTATAGAAGCATTAGAGTTCTAATGCATCTTAAATCGCGATATCGCATCTCATTTCTATCCTTCATGACAAGATATAATATTCATTATGCAGTGCTATGTATATCTCGTCTACACTTCAAATGAATGTAAATGCGACACTTGCTTGGAGGGGAATAGTGTTTGCAGATGTCTACGTCTCGAAGCAATAGAGTTCTAATGCTTCTTAAATCGCCATATCGCATCCCACTTCGATGTTTCATGGTAAGGTATAATATTCATTGCGAAGTGCCATGTATACCTCGTATTGCTTTCAAAAGAATGTAAATGCGACACTTCCATGCTAGGAAGGAGCGTTTGCAGATGTCTACAGATGTCGCACTGAATATTAATACTTATCATGAAACATAGAACTGAGATGCGATATCGCGTTTGAGGAACCATTAGAACTCTATCGCTACAATACGTAGACATCTGCAAACGCTATTTCCTAGCAAGGAAGTGGCGCAGTTACATTCTTTTGATGCAAATACGAGGTATACATAACACTGCACAGTAAATATTATATCTTATTATGAAACATAGAAATGAGATGCGAGATCTCGCTTTCAAGAAGCATAAGATCTCTATTGCTTCGATACGTAGACATCTGCAAACGCTACTTCCTAGCAAGGAAGTGTCCCATTTACATTCTTTTGAATTGAATAAGAGGTGTACATAACACTGCACAATGAATATTATATCTTATCATGAAACATAGAAATGAGATGCGATATCGCGTCTTAAGAAGCATTAGAACTAGAACTCTATTCCTATGATACGTAGACATCTGCAAACGCTATTTCCTAGCAAGGAAGTGTCGCATTTACATTCTTATGAAGCGAATACGTGGTATACATAACACTCCACAATGAATATTATATCTTATCGTGATACATAGAAATGAGAAGCGATATCGTGTTTTAAGAAGCATTAGATCCCTATTGCTACGATTCGTAGACATCTACAAACGCTACTTCCTAGCAAGGAAGTGTCGCATTTACATTCTTTTGAAGTGAATGCGAGGTATACATAACACTTCACAATGAATATTATATCTCATCATGAAACATAGATATGAGATGCGATATCGCTTTATAAGAAGCATTAGAACTCTATTGCTTCGATACATAGACATCTGCAAACTCTATTTCCTAGCAAGGAAGTTTCGCGTTTACATTTATTTGAAGTGTAGACGAGATATACATAGCACTGCACAATGAATATTATATCTTACCATGTAACGTAGAATTGAGATGCGATATCGCGTTTTAAGAAGCATTAGAACTCTATTGCTACGATACGTAGACACCTGCAGACGCTATTTCCTAGCAAGGAAGTGTCGCATTTACATTCATTTGAAGTGTATGCGAAGAATACATGACTCTTCGCAATGTATATTATATCTTATCATGAAACAAACAATTGAGATGCGATATCGCGTTTTAAAAAGAATTAGAACTTTATTGCTTCGATACGTAGGCATCTGCAAACGCTATTTCCTAGCAAGGAAGTGACGCAATTTACAATCTTTTGAAGTGAATACGAGGTGTACATAACACTCCACATTGAATATTATACCTTATCATGAAACATAGAAATGAGATGCGATATGGCGATTTAAGAAGCATTAGAACTCTATTGCTTCGATACGTAGACATCTGCAATCGCTATTTCCTAGCAAGGAAGTGTCGCATTTACATTCGTTTGAAGTGTAGACGAGATATACATAACACTGCACAAAGAATATTATATCCTATCATGAAACGTAGAATAGGGGTGCAATATCGTGATTTAAGAAGCATTAGAACTCTATTGCTTCTATACCTAGACATCTGCAAACGCTACTTCCTAGCAAGGAAGTGTCGCATTTACATTCTTTGGAAGTGAATACGAAGCATACATGACACTCCGCAATGAATATTATATCTTATAATGAAACAGAGAAATGAAATGCGATATCGCGTTTTAAGAAGCATTAGAACACTATTGCTACGATACGTAGACATCTGCAGACGCTATTTCGTATCAAGGAAGTGTCGCATTTACATTCATTTGAAGTGTAGACGAGATATAGATAACACTGCACAATGAATATTATATCTTATAATGAAACGTAGAAGTGAGATGCAATATCGCGTTTTAAGAAGCATTAGAACTCTATTGCTACGATACGTAGACATCTGCAGACGCTATTTCCTAGCAAGGAAGTGTCGCAATTATATTCTCAGGAAGTGTAGACGAGGTATACATAACACTCCACAATGAATATTATATTTTATCGTGAAACATAGAAATGAGGATCGATTCGCGTATTAAGAAGCATTAGAACTCTATTGCTACGATACATAGACATCTGCAGACGCTATTTCCTAACAAGGAAGTGTCGCATTTACATTCTTTGAAGTGAATACGAGGTATACATAACACTCCACAATGAATATTATATCTTATCATGAAACATAGAAATGAGATGCGATATCTCGTTTTAAGAAGCATTAGTACTCTATTGCTACGTAGATATCTGCAGACTCTAATTCCTAGCAAGGAAGTGACGCATTTACAATCTTTTGAAGTGAATACGAGGTATACATATCACTCCACAATGAATATTATATCTTATCATGAAACATAGGATTGAGAAGCGATATGGCGACTTAAGAAGCATTAGAACTCTATTGCTTCGATACGTAGATACCTGCAAACGCTACTTCCTAGCAAGGAAGTGTCGCATTTACATTCATTTGAAGTGTGCCAGGTATACATGACACTTCGCAATGAATATTATATGTTATCATGAAACATAAAAATGAGATGCGAAGTCTCGTTTTAAGAAGCATTAGAACTCTATTGTTTCTATACGTAGACATCTGGAATCTCTATTTCCTAGCAAGGAAGTGTCGCATTTACATTCTTTTGATGTGAATACGAGGTATACATGACACTTCGCAATGAATTTTATATCTTGTCATAAGACATAGAAATGGGATGCGATATCGCGATTCAAAAGGCATTAGAACACTATTGGTACGATACGTAGACATCTGCAAACTGATGCAAACTATTTCCTGGCAAGGAAGTGTCGCATTTACATTCAGTTGAAGTGTATGCGAGGTATACATGACACTTCGCAATGAATATTATATCTTATCATGTGTCATAGAATTGAGATGCGATATCGCGTTTTAAGATGCATTAGAACACAATTGTTTCGATACGTAGACATCTGCGAACGCTATCTAGTAGCAAGGAAGTGTCGCATTTACATTCATTTGAAGTGTATACGAGGTATACATGACACTTCGCAATGAATATTGTACCTTATCATGAAACATAGACATAAGATGCGATATCGCCTTTTGAGAAGCATTAGAACTCTATTGCTACGATACGTAGACATCTGCAGACGCTATTTCCTAGCAAGGAAGTGTCGAGTTTACATTCATTTGTAGTGTATGCGAGGAATACATATCACGTTGCAATGAATATTATATCTTATCATGAGACATAGGAATGAGATGCGATATCGCGTTTTGAGAAGCATTAGAACTCTAATGCTACGATACGTAGACATCTGCAAACGCCTTTTCCTAGCAAGGAAGAGTCGCATTTAAATTCATTTGAAGTGTATGCGAGGTATTCGAGACACTTCGCAATGAATATAATATCTTATCATGAAACATAGAAATGAGATGCGATATCGCGTTTTGAGAAGCATTAGAACTCCAATGCTACGATACGTAGACATCTGCAAACGCTATTTCCTAGCAAGGGAGTGTCGCATTTACATTCTATTGAAGTGAATACGAGGTTATGAGAACACTCCACAATGAATATTATATTTTATCATGAAACATAGAAATGAGATGCGATATCGCGATTTAAGAAGCATTAGAACTCTAATGCTACGATACGTAGACATCTGCAAACGCTATTTCCCAGCAAGGAAGTGTCGCACTTTCATTCTTTTGAAGCGAATACAAGGTACACATAACGCTGCACAATGAATATTATATCTCATCGTGAAACAGAAATGAGATGCGATATCGCGATTTAAGCAGCATTAGAACTCTACTGCTTCGATACGTAGACAGCTGCAAACGCTATTTCCTAGCAAGGGAGTGTCGCATTTACATTCTTTTGAAGTGAATACGAGGTTATAATAACACTCCTCAATGAATATAATATCTTATCATGAAACTAAGAAATGAGATGCGATATCGCGATTTAAGAAGCATTAGAACTCTAATGCTACGATACGTAGACATCTGCAAACGCTATTTCCCAGCAAGGAAGTGTCGCACTTACATTCTTTTGAAGCGAATACGAGGTACACATAACGCTGCACAATGAATATTTTATCTTATCGTGAAACATAGAAATGAGATGCGATATCGCGATTTAAGCAGCATTAGAACTGTATTGCTACGATACGTAGACATCTGCAAACGCTATTTTCTAGCAAGAAAGTGTCGCATTTACATTCTATTGAAGTGAATACGAGGTATACATAACACTCCACAATGAATATTATATCTTATTATGAAACATAGAAATGTGATGCGATATCGCGTTTTAAGAAGCATTAGAACTAAATAGCTACGATACGTAGACATCTGCAAACGCTGTTTCCGAGCAAGGAAGTGTCGCATTTACATTCTTTTGAAGCGAATACGAGGTACACATAACGCTGCACAATGAATATTATATCTCATCATGAAACATAGAAATAAGAATCGATATCGCGATTTAAGCAGCATTAGAACTCTGTTGCTTCGATACGTAGACATCTGCCATCGCTATTTCCTAGCAAGGAAGTGTCGCATTTACATTCATTTGATGTGTATGAGAGGTATACAGGACACTTCGCAATGACTATTATATCTTATCATGATTCATAGAAATGAGATGCGATATCGCGTCTTAAGAAGAATAAGAACTCTATTGCTACGATACCGGGACATCTGCAGACGCTATTTCCTAGCAAGGAAGTATCGTATTTACATTCTTTTGAAGTGTAGACGAGATATACATAACACTGCACAATGAATATTATATCTTATCATGAAACATAGAAATGAGATGCGATATCTCGTTTTAAGAAGCAGTAGATCTCTATTGCTTCGATACCTAGACATCTGCCAACGCTATTGCCTAGCAAGGAAGTGTCGCATTTACATTCATTTGAAGTGTATGCGATGTACACAAGACACTTCGCAATGAATATTATATCTCATCATGAAACGTAGATATGAGATGCGGTATCCCGTTTCAAGAAGCATTAGAACTCTATATATTCGATACGTAGACATCTGCAACCGCTATTTCCTAGAAAAGAAGTGTCGGATTTACATTCATTTGAAGTGAATACGAGGTATACATGACACTTCGCAATGAATATTATACCATGTCATGAAACATAGAAATGATATGCGATATCGCTTTTTAAGAAGCATTACAACACTATTTCTTCGATACGTAGACATCTGGAAACGCTATTTCCTAGGAAGGAAGCGTCGAATTTACATTCTATTGATGTGAATACGAGGTATACATAACACTGCACAATGAATATTATATCTTATCATAAAACACAGAAATGAGATGCGATATCGCGATTTAAGCAGCATTAGAACTCTAATGCTTCGATACGTAGACACCTACCAATACTATCTCCTAGCAAGAAAGTGTCGCATTTACATTCTATTGAAGTGAATACGAGGTATACATAACACTCCACAATGAATATTATATCTTATCATGAAACATAGAAATGAGATGCTATATCGCTATTTAAGAAGCAATAGATCTCTATTGCTTCAACACGTAGACATCTGCAAACGCTACTTCCTAGCACGGAAGTGTCGCATTTACATTCATTTGAAGTGTATGCGAGGTATAGAAGACACTTCGCAATGAATATTATAACTTATCATGAGACATAGAAATGAGATGCGATATCGCGTTTTGAGAAGCATTAGAACTCTAATGCTACGATACGTAGACATCTGCAAACGCTATTTCCTAGCAAGGAAGTGTCGCATTTACATTCATTTGAAGTGTATGCGAGGTATACAAGACACTTCGCAGTGAATATTATAACTTATCATGAGACATAGAAATGAGCTGCGATATCGCGTTTTGAGAAGCATTAGAACTCTAATGCTACGATACGTAGACATCTGCAAACGCTATTTCCTAGCAAGGAAGAGTCGCATTTAAATTCATTTGAAGTGTATGCGAGGTATTCAAGACACTTCGCAATGAATATAATATCTTATCATGAAACATAGAAATGAGATGCTATATCGCGTTTTGAGGAGCATTAGAACTCCAATGCTACGATACGTAGACATCTGCAAACGCTATTTCCTAGCAAGGGGGTGTCGCATTTATATTCTATTGAAGTGAATACGGGGTATACATAACACTGCACAATGAATATTATATCTTATCATGAAACATAGAAATGTGATGCGATATCGCGTTTTAAGAAGCATTAGACCTAAATAGCTACGATGCATAGACATCTGCAAACGCTACTTCCTAGCAAGGAAGTGTCGCATTTACATTCTTTTGAAAGGGATACGAGGTATACATGACACTTCGCAATGAATATTATACCATATCATGAAACATAGAAATGGGTTGCGATACAGCGTTATGAGAAGCACTTGAGCTCTAATGCTACGATACGATGACATCTGCAAACGCTATTTCCTAGCAAGGAAGTGTCGCATTTACATTCTATTGAAGTGAATACGAGGTATACATAACACTGCACAATGAATATTATATCTTATCATGAAGCACAGAAATGCGATGCGATATCACGTTTTAAGAAGCATTAGAACACTGTTGCTTCGATACGTAGACATCTGCCATCGCTATATCCTAGCAAGGAAGTGTCTCATTTACATTCATTTGAAGTGTATGCGAGGTATACATGACACTTCGCAATGAATACTATATCTTATCATGAAACATATAAATGAGATGCGATATGCGTTTTAAGAAGCATTAGAACTCTATTGCTACGATACGTAGATATCTGCAGACGCCATTTCCTAGGAAGGAAGTGTCGTATTTACATTCTTTTGAAGTGAATACGAGGTTATAATAACACTCCACAATGAATATTATATTTTATCATGAAACATAGAAATGATATGCGATATGGCGATTTAAGAAGCATTAGAACTCTAATGCTACGATACGTAGACATCTGCAAACGCTATTTCCCAGCAAGGAAGTGTCGCATTTACATTCTTTTGAAGCGAATACGAGGTACACATAACGCTGCACAATGAATATTATATCTCATCATGAAACATAGAAATGAGATGCGATATCGCGATTTAAGCAGCATTAGAACTCTACTGCTTCGATACGTAGGCACCTGCCAATACTATCTCCTAGCAAGAATGTGTCGCATTTACATTCTTTTGAAGTGAATACGAGGTATACATAACACTCCACAATGAATATTATATCTTATTATGAAACATAGAAATGTGATGCGATATGGCGTTTTAAGAAGCATTAGAACTAAATAGCTACGGTACGTAGACATCTGCAAACGCTGTTTCCGAGCAAGGAAGTGTCGCATTTACATTCTTTTGAAGCGAATACGAGGTACACATAACGCTGCACAATGAATATTATATCTCATCATGAAACATAGAAATAAGAATCGATATCGCGATTTAAGCAGCATTAGAACTCTGTTGCTTCGATACGTAGACATCTGCCATCGCTATTTCCTAGCATGGAAGTGTCGCATTTACATTCATTTGATGTGTATGAGAGGTATACAGGACACTTCGCAATGACTATTATATCTTATCATGATTCATAGAAATGAGATGCAATATCGCGTCTTAAGAAGAATAAGAACTCTATTGCTACGATACCGGGACATCTGCAGACGCTATTTCCTAGCAAGGAAGTATCGTATTTACATTCTTTTGAAGTGTAGACGAGATATACATAACACTGCACAATGAATATTATATCTTATCATGATTCATAGAAATGAGATGCGATATCGCGTCTTAAGAAGAATAAGAAATCTATTGCTACGATACCGGGACATCTGCAAACGCTACTTCCTAGCATGGAAGTGTCGCATTTACATTCTTTTGAAAGGAATACGAGGTATACATGACACTTCGCAATGAATATTATACCATATCATGAAACATAGAAATGAGATGCGATAAGGCGATTTAAGAAGCATTAGAACTCTAATGCTACGATACGTAGACATCTGCAAACGCTATTTCCCAGCAAGGAAGTGTCGTATTTACATCCTCTTGAAGTGTAGACGAGATATACATAACACTGCACAATGAATATTATATCTTATCATGAAACATAGAAATGAGATGCGATATCTCGTTTTAAGAAGCAGTAGATCTCTATTGCTTCGATACCTAGACATCTGCCAACGCTATTGCCTAGCAAGGAAGTGTCGCATTTACATTCATGTGAAGTGTATGCGATGTACACAAGACACTTCTCAATGAATATTATATCTCATCATGAAACGTAGATATGAGATGCGGTATCCCGTTTTAAGAAGCGTTAGAACTCTATTGCTACGATACGTAGACATCTGGAAACGGTACTTCCTAGCAAGGAAGTGTCGCATTTACATTCTTTGTAAGTGTTAACGAGATAAACATATCCCTCCTCAGTGAATATTATAACTTATCGTGAAACATAGAAATGAGATGTGATATCGCGTTTTAAGATGCATTAGAACTCTATTGCTTCGATACGTAGACATCCGGAAACGTAGTTTCCTAGAAAGGAAGTTCGCATTTACATTATTTTGAAGTGATTACGAGGTACACATGGGACTCCGCATTGAATTTTATACCTTATCATGAAACTATGAAATATAGATGCGCTATCTCATTTTAAGAAGCATCGGAACTCCAATGCTTCGATACGTAGACATCTGGAAAAGCTATTTCCTAGCAAGGAAGTGTCGCATTTACATTCTTTGTAAGTGTTGACGAGATATACATAACCCTCCTCAATGAATATTATATCTTATCATGAAACATAGAAATGAGATGCGATATCGCTATATAAGAAGCATTAGAACTGTATTGCTACGATACGTAGACATCTGCAAACGCTATTTTCTAGCATGGAAATGTCGCATTTACATTCTTTTGAAGTGAATAGGAGGTGTACATGACACTTCGCAATGAATATTATCTCTTATCATGAAACATAGGAGTGAGATGCGATATCACGTCTTAAGAAGCATTAGAACTCTATTGCTTCGATACGTAGACAACTGCAAGCGCTGCTTCCTAGCAAGGAAATCTAGCACTTTCATTCATTTGAAGTGTATACGAGCTATGCGTAACACTCCGAAATGCGCATTATATCTTGTCATGAAACATAGAAATGAGATGCGATATCGCGATTTAAGTAGCACTAGAACACTATTGCTACGATACGTAGACATCTGCAGACGCTATTTCCTAGCATGGAAGTGTCGCATTTACAGTCTTTTGAAGTAAATACGATGTATACATAAAACTCCACACTGAATATTATATCTGATCATGAAACATAGACATGAGATGCGATATGGCGATTTAAGAAGCATTAGAACTCTATTGCTTCGTGTGTCATGTAAACCTCGTATTCTCTTCAAAGGTATGTAAAGGTGACACTTCCTTGCTAGGAAATAGCGTTTGCCGGTGTCTACGTATCGTAGCAATAGAGTTCTAATGCTTCTAAAAACCCGATATCGCATCACATTTCGATGTTTCATGATAAGATATAATATTCATAGCGAAGTGTCTTGTATACCTCGCATACTCATCAAATGAATGTAAATGCGACACTTGCTTGCTAGGAAATAGCGTTTGCAGATGTCTACGTATCGAAGCAATAGAGTTCTAATGCATCTTAAAACGATATATCGCATCTAATTTCTATGTTTCGTGGTATGATATAAAATTCATTGCCAAGTGTCATGTATACCTCGTACTTACCTCAAACGAATGTAAATGCGACACGTCCTTGCTAGGAAATAGCGTTTGCAGATGCTTACGTATCGAAGCAATAGTGTTCTATTGCTTCTTAAATCGCGATATCGCATCTCATTTCTATGTTTCATGATAAGGTATATTATTCATTGTGGAGTGTTATGTATGAAGCGTATTTACTTCAAAAGAATGTAAATGCGGCACTTCCTTGCTAGGAAATAGCGTTTGCAGATGTCTACGTATCGTAGCAATAGAGTTCTAACGCCTTTCAAAACGCGATATCGCATCCCATTTCTATGTTTCATGATAAGATATAATATTCATTGCGAAGTTTCATGTGTACCCCGCATACACATCAAATGAATGTAAATGCGACACTTCCTTGCTAGGAAATAGCGTTTGCAGATGTCTACGTATCGAAGCAATAGATTTCTAATGCTTCTTAAATCGCGATATCGCATCTCATTTCTATGCTTCATTATAAGATATAATATTCATTGTGGAGTGTTATGTATACCTCGTAATCTACACTTCAAATGAACGTATTTGCGACACTTCCTTTCCAGGAAATAGCGTTTCCATATGTCTACGCATCGAAGCAGTAGAGTTCTAATGCTTCTTAAATCGAGATACCGCATCTCATTTCTATGTCTCATGTTAAGATACAATATTCATTGTGCAGAGATTGTATACCTCGTATTCGCTTCAAAATAATGTAAATGCGACACTTCCTTGCAAGGAAATAGAGTTAGCAGATGTCTACTTATCGTAGCAATAGGGTTCTAACGCATCCTAAAACGCGATATCGCATCTCATTTCTATGTGTCATGATGAGATATAATATTCGTTGCGAAGTGTCATGTATAACTCGTATTCACTTCAAAAGAATGTAAATGCGACAGTTCCTTGCTAGGAAATAGCGTTTCCAGATGTCTACGTATAGAAACAATAGGGTTCTAATGCTTCTTAAAACGAGACTTCGCATCTCAGTTCTATGTGTCATGATGAGATATAATATTCATTGCGAAGTGTCATGTATACCTTGTATTCACTTCAAATGAATGTAAATGCGACACTTGCTTGCTATGAAATAGCGTTTGCAGATGTCTACGTATCGCACCAATAGAGTTCTAATGCTTTTCAAATTGGGATATCGCATCTCATTTCTATGTTTCAAGATAAGATACAATATTCATTGTGGAGTGCTATGTATGAAGCGTATTTACTTCAAAAGAATGTAAATGCGGCACTTCCTTCCTAGGAAATAGCGTTTGCAGATGTCTACGTATCGTAGCAATATAGTTCTAATGCTTCTTAAATCGCGATATCGCATCGCATTTCTGTGTTTCATGATAAGATATAATATTAATTGCAAGTCTCATGTATACCTCGCATTCACTTCAAAAGAGTGTAAATGCGACACGTCCTTGCTATGAAATAGCGTTTGTAGATGTCTACGTATCGTAGCAATAGAGTTCTAAAGCTATTTAAAACGCGATATCACATCACATTTCTATGTTTCATGATAAGATATAATATTCATTGCGAATATTCATGTATTCCTCGTATTCACTTCAGAAGAATGTAAATGCGACACTTCCGTGCTAGGAAATAGCGTTCGCAGATGCCTACATATCGAAGCAATAAAGTTCTAATGCTTCTTATATCGCGAGATCGCTTCTCATATCTATGTTTCACGATAAGATATAATATTCATTGTGGAGTGTTATGTATACCTCGTATTCACCTCAAAAAAATGTAAATGCGACACTTCCTTGCTAGGAAATAGCGTCTGCAGATGTCTACGTATCGAAGCAATAATGTTCTAATGCATCTTATATCGCGATATCGCATCTCATTTCTATGTTTCGTGATAATATATAATATGCATTGAGCAATGTTATGCATACCTCGCATTCACTTCAAAAGAATGTAAATGCGACACTTCCTATCTAGGAAATAGCGTTTGCAGGTGTCTACGCATCGTAGCATTAGAGTTCTAATGCTTCTCAAAACGCGATATCGCATCTCATTTCTATGTTTCATGATAAGATATAATATTCACTGCGAAGTGTCTTGTATACCTCACATACACTTCAAATGAATGTAAATGCGACACTTCCTTGCTAGGAGATAGCGTTGGCAGATGTCTACGTATTGAAGCAATAGAAATCTCTTGCTTCTTAAATAGCGATATCGCATCTCATTTCTGTGTTTCATGATAAGATATAATATTCATTGCGGAGTGTCATGTATACCTCGTATTCACTTCAAAAGAATGTAAATTCGATACTTCCATGCTAGGAAGTAGCGTTTGCAGATGTCTAGGTATCGAAGCAATAGAGTTCTAGTGCTGCTTAAATCGCGATATCGCATCTCATTTCTATGTTTAATGAGAAGATATAATATTCATTTCGAATTGTCATGTATACCTCGTATTCACTTCAAGAGAATGTAAATGCGACACTTCCTTGCTAGGAAATAGCTTTTGCAGATGTCTACGTATCGTAGCATTACAGTTCTAATGCTTCTCAAAACGCGATATCGCATCTCATTTCTATGTTTCATGGTAAGATATAATATTAATTGCGAAGTGTTTTGTATACGTCGCATACACTTCAAAGGAATGTATATGCGACACTTCCTTGCTAGGAAATAGCGTTGGCAGATGTCCACGTATCGAAGCAATAGATATCTACTGCTTCGTAAATCGCGATATCGCATCTCATTCCTATGTTTCATGATAAGATATAATATTCATTGTGCAGTGTTATGTATACCTCGTATTCACTTCAAAAGAATGATAATGCTTCACTTCCTTGCTAGGAAATAGCGTTTGCAGATGTCTATGTATCGTAGCAATAGAGTTCTAATTCTTCTTAAAACGCGATATCGCATCTCATTTCTATGTTTCATGATAAGATATAATATTCATTGCGGAGTGTCATGTATACATCATATTCACTTCAAAAGAATGTAAATGCGGCACTTCCTTGCTAGGAAGTAGCGTTTGCCGATGTCTACGTATCGTAGCAATAGGGTTCTAACGCTTCTTAAAACGCGAGATCGCATCCCATTTCTACGTTTCATGACAAGATATAATATTCATTGCGAAGTGTTGTGTACACCTCGTTGCTACTTGAAAAGAATGAAAATGCGACACTTCCTTGCTAGGAAATAGCGTCTGCTGATATCTACGTATCGTAGCAATAGAGTTCTAATCCTTCTTAGTACGCGATATCGCATCTTATTACTATGTTTCATGATAAGATATAATATTCATTGCGAAGTGTCTTGTATACCTCTCATACACTTCAAATGAATGTAAATGAGGCACTTCCTTCCTAGGAAATAGCGATGGCAGATGTCTACGTATCCAAGCAATAGTGTCCCAATGATTCTTAAAACGAGATATCGCATCTCATTTCAATGTTTTGTGATGAGATATAATATTCATTGCGAAGTGACGTGTATACTTCGTATTCACTTCAAAAGAATGTAAATGCCACACTTCCTAGCTAGGAAATAGCGTTGACAGATGACTGCGTATCGTAGCAATAGAGTTCTAATCGTTCTTAGAACGCGATATCGCATCTCATTTCCATGTTAAATGATAATATATAATATTAATTGTGCTGTGTTATGTATATCTCGTCTACACTTCAAATGAATGTAAATGCGACACATCCTTTCGAGGGAATACCGTTTCCAGGTATCTACATATCGTAGCATTAGAGTTCTAATGCTTCTTAAAACGCGATATCGCATCTCATATCTATGACTCATGATAAGATATAATTTTCATTGCGAAGTTTTATGTATTCCTCGTCTACACTTCAAATGAATGTAAAAGCGACACTTCCTTTCTAGGAAATAGCGTTCCCAGATGTTTACGTATCGAAGCAATATAGTTCTAATGCTTCATAAATCGCGATATCGCATCTCATTTCTATGTTTTATGATAAGATATAATATTCATTGTGGAGTGTTATGTATACCTCGTATTCATGTCAAAAGAATGTAAATGCGACACTTCCCTGCTAGCAAATAGCGTTTGCAGATGTCTACGTATCGAAGCAATAGAGTTCTAATGCTTCTTGAAACGGGATATCGCATCTCACTTCTATGATTCATGATAAGATATAATATTCATTGCGAGTGGTATGAATACCTCGTATTCACTTCAAAAGAATGTAAATGCGACACTTCCTTTCTAGGAAACTACGTTTCCAGATGCCTACGTTTCGAAGCAATAGAGTTCTAATGCTTCTTAAAACGCGACATCGCATCTCATTTCTATGTCTCATGATAACATATAATATTTATTGCGAAGTGTCATGCATACCTCGTATTCACTCGAAATGAATGCAAATGCGACACTTCCTTGCTAGGAAATAGCGTGTGCAGATGTCTACGTATCGTAGCAAGCGTGTTATAATGCTTCTTGAAACGGGATATCGCATCTCATTTCTATGTTTCATGATAAGATATAATATTAATTGCGAAGTGTCATGTATACCTTGTATTCACTTCAAATGAATGTAAATGCGACACTTCCTTGCTAGGAAATAGCGTTTGCAGATGTCATTGTGCAATGTTAAGTATACCTCGCATACACTTCAAATGAATGTAATGCGACACATCATTGCTAGGAAATAGCGTTTGCAGTTGTCTACGTATAATAGCAATACAGTTCTGATGCTTCTCAAAACGCGATATCGCATCTCATTTCTTTGCTTCATGATAAGATATAATATTCATTGCGAAGTGCCTCTTATACCTCGCATACACTTCAAATGAATGTAAATGCGACACTTCCTTGCTAGGAAATAGCGTTTGCAGATGTCTACGTATCGTAGCAATAGAGTTCTAATGCTTCTTAAAACGCGATATCACATCACATTTCTATGTTTCTTGATAAGATATAATATTCATTGCGAAGTTTCATGTATTCCTCCTATTCACTTCAAATGAATGTAAATGCGACAATTCCTTCATAGGAAATAGCGTCTGCAGATGTTTACGTATCGTAGCAGCAGAGTTCCAATGCTTCTTAAAACGCAATATCGCAATTCATTTCTATGTTTCATGATAAGATATAATATTCATTGCGAAATGTCATGTATACCTCGCAAGCACTTCAAATGAATGTAAATGCGACACTTCCTTGCCAGGAAATAGCGTTTCCAGGTGTATACGTATCGAAGCAATAGAGTTCCAATGCATCTTGAAACGCGACATCGCATCTCATTTCTATGATTCATGATAAGATATAATATTCAGACGAAGTGTGATGTATACCTCGCATTCCTTTCAAAAGAATGTAAATGCGACACTTCCTTGCTAAGAAGTAGCGTTTGCAGATGTCAACGTATCGAAGCAATAGTGTTCTAATGCTTCTTAAATCGCCATATCGCATTTCATTTCTATGTTTCATGACAACATATAATATCCGTTGTGAAGTGTTATGTAAACCTCGCATACACATCAATTGAATGTTAATGCAACACATTCTTGCCAGGAAATGGCGTTTGCAGATGTCTACGTTTCGAAGCAATAGATTTGTAATGCCTTCTTAAATCGCGATTTCGCATCTCATTCCTATGTTTCGAGATAAGATATAATATTCATTGTGGAGTGTTATGTATACCTCGCATACAATTCAAGAGAATGTAAATGCGACACTTCCTTGCTAGGAAATAGCGTTTGCAGATGTCTGCGTATCGAAGCAATATAGTTCTAGTGCTTCTTAAATCGAGATATCGCATCTCATTTCAACGTTTCATGATAAGATATAATATTCATTGCGAAGCGTTATGTATTCCTCCTCCACACGTCAAATGAATGTAAATGCGACACTTCCTTTCCAGGAAATTACGTTTCCAGATGTCTATATTGTAACTTATCGATACAATAAGTTATTATACGATAAGTTACAATATTCATTGCGAAGTATTATGTACTTCTGGTCTGCACTTTGAATGAATGTAAATGCGTGCTAGGAAATAGAGTTTGCAGATGTCTACGTATCGTAGCAATAGAGTCCTAATGCTTCTTAAAACGCGATATCGCATCACTTTCTTATGTGTCATGATAGGATATAATATTCACTGCGAAGAGCCACTTATACCTCGCATACACTTCAAATGAATGTAAATGCGACACATCATTGCTAGGAAATAGCGCTTGCAGTTGTCTACGTATAATAGCAATACAGTTCTGATGCTTCTCAAAACGCGATATCGCATCTCATTTCTTTGCTTCATGATAAGATATAATATTCATTGCGAAGTGCCACTTATACCTCGCATACACTTCAAATGAATGTAAATGCGACACTTCATTGCTAGGAAATAGCGTTTGCAGATGTCTCCGCGTCGACGCAATAGAGTTCTAATGCTTCTTAAAACGCGATATCGCATCTCATTTCTATGTTTCATGATAAGATATAATATTCATTGCGAAGTGCCACTTATACCTCGCATACACTTCAAATGAATGTAAATGCGACACTTCCTTGCTAGGAAGTAGCGTTCGCAGATGTCTACGTATCGTAGCATTAGAGTTCTAATGCTTCATAAATCGCCATATCGCATCTCATTTCTATGTTTCATGCTAAGATATAATATCGTTGCGGAGTGTTATGTATACCTCGTATTCACTTCAAAAGAATGTAAATGCGACACTTCCTTCCTAGGACATTACGTTTCCAGATGTCTACGTATCGAAGCAATAGCGTTCTAATGTTTCTTAAAGTGAGATATCGCATCTCATTTCTATGTTTCACGATAAGATATAATATACATTGCGAAGTGTCATGTATACCTCGCATACACTTCAAATGAATGTAAATGCAACACTTCCTTGCTGGGAAATAGCGTGTTGCAGATGTCTACGTATCGATGCAATACAGTTCTAATGCTTCTTAAATCGCGATATCGCATCTCATTTCTATGCTTCATGATAAGATATAATATTCATTGCGAGGTGTCATGTATACCTCGCATACACTTCAAATGAATGTAAATGCGACACTTCCTTCCTAGGACATAGCGTTTGCAGATATCTACGTATCGAAGCAATAGAGTTCTAATGCCTCTTAAAACGCGATATCGCATCTCATTGTACATTGCATGATAAGATATAATATTCATTGCGAAGTGTCATGTATACCTCGCATAAACTTCAAATGAATGTAAATGCGACACATCCTTGCTAGGATATAGCGCTTGCAGATGTCTACGTATCGATGCAATAGAGTTCTAATACTTCTTAAATCGCGATATCGCATCTCATTTCTATGCTTCATGATAAGATATAATATTCATTGCGAGGTGTCATGTATACCTCTCATACACTTCAAATGAATGTAAATGTGACACTTCCTTGCAACGAAATAGCGTCTGCAGATGTATACGTATCGTAGCAATAGAGTTCTAATGCTCCTTAAATCACGATATCGCATCTCATTTCTATGTTTCATTATAAGATATAATATTCATTGCGAAGTGACATGTATACCTCGCATACACATCAAATGAATGTAAATGCGACACTTCCTTGCTAGGAAGTAGCGTCTGCAGATGTATAAGTATCGAAGCAATAGAGTTCAAATGCATCTTAAATCGCCATATCGCATCTCACTTCTATGTTTCATGATAAGATATGATATTCATTCCGAAGTGTCATGTATGCCTCGTATTCACTTCAAAAGAATGCAACTGCGACACTTCCTTGCTAGGAAATGGCGTTTGCAGATGTCTACGTATCGTAGCAATAGAGTCCTGATGCTTCTTAAAACGCGATATGGCATCTCATTTCTATGTTTCATGATAAGATATGATATTCATTGCCAAGTGGCATGTATACCCCGCATACACTTCAAGGAAAGTAAATGCGACACTTCCTTGCTAGGAAGTAGCGTTTGCAGATGTCTAGGTATCGTAGCAATAGCGTTCTAATGCTTCTTAAGACGCGATATCGCATCTCAGTTCTACGCTTCATTATAGGATATAATAATCATTGCGAAGTGCCATGTATAGCTCGCATACACTTCCAAAGAATGTAAATGCGACACTTTCATGCTAGGAAATAGCGTTCGCAGATGTCTACGTATCGTAGCAATAGAGTTCTAATGCATCTTAAAACGCGATATCGCAACTCATTCCTACATTTCATGATAGGAAACAATATTCATTGCGAAGTGTCACGTATACCTCGTATTCACTTCAAACGAATGTAAATGCGGCACTTCCTTGTAAGAAAGTAGCATATGCAGAAGTCTACGTATCGCTGCAATAGAGTTCTAAAGCTTCTTAAAACGGGATATCGCATCTCATTTCTATGTTTCATGATAAGATATAATATTCATTGTGCAGTGTTATGTAAACCCCGTATTCACTTCAAAAGAATGTAAATGCTACACTTCCTTGCTAGGAAATAGCGTTTGCAGTTGTCTACGTATCGAAGCAATAGAGTTCTAATGCTGCTTAAATCGCATTATCGCATCTCATTTCTATGTTTCGTGATAAGATATAATATTAATTGAGAAGTTTCTCTTATACCTCGCATATACTTCAAATGAATGTAAATGCGACACTTCCTTGCTAGGAAATATCGTTTCCAGATGTCTACGTTTCGAAACAATACAGTTCAAATGCCTCGTAAAACGAGATGTCGCATCTCATTTCTAAGTTTCGTGATAAGATATAATATTAATTGCGAAGTGTTATGTATCCCATGTATTCACTTCAAAAGAGTGTAAATGCGATACTTCCATGCTAGGAAATAGCGTTTCAAGATGGCTACGTATCGAAACAATACTGTTCTAATGCTTCGTAAAACGAGATGTCGCATCTCATTTCTATGTTTCAGGATAAGATATAATATTCATTGCGAAGTTACATGTATACCTCGTGTTCACTTCAAAAGATGCGACACTTCCTTGTAGGAAAAAGCGTTTCCAGATGTCTGCGTATCGAAAAAATAGGTTTCTAATGCTTCTTAAAACGAGATGTCGCATCTCACTTCTATGTTTCATGATAAGAGATAGTATCCATTGAGAAGTGTCATGTATACCTGGTATTCACTTCAAAAGAATGTAAATGCGACACTTCCTTGCTAGGAAATAGCGTTGGCAAATGTCTACGTATCGTAGCAATAGGGTTCTAACGATTCCTAAAACGCGACATCGCATCTCATTTCTATGTTTCATGATAAGGTATAATATTTATTGCGAAGTGTCACTTATACCTTGGATACACTTCAAATGAATGTAAATGCGGCAGTTCCTTCCTAGGAAATAGCGTTTGCAGATGTCTCCGTATCGAAGCGATTGAGTTCTAATGCTTCTTAGAAAGGGATATCGCATGTCATTTCTATGTTTCAGGATAAGATATAATATTCATTGCGAAGTTACATGTATACCTCGTATTCACTTCAAAAGATGCGACACTTCCTTGTAGGAAAAAGCGTTTCCAGATGTCTGCGTATCGAAAAAATAGGTTTCTAATGCTTCTTAAAACGAGATGTCGCATCTCACTTCTATGTTTCATGATAAGAGATAGTATCCATTGCGAAGTGTCATGTATACATGGTATTCACTTCAAAAGAATGTAAATGCGACACTTCCTTGCTAGGAAATAGCGTTGGCAAATGTCTACGTATCGTAGCAATAGGGTTCTAACGATTCCTAAAACGCGACATCGCATCTCATTTCTATGTTTCATGATAATATATAATATTCATTGCGAAGTGTCACTTATACCTCGCATACACTTCAAATGAATGTAAATGCGACACTTCCTTGCTAGGAAATAGCGATTGTGGATGTCTACGTATCGAAGCAATAGAGTTCTAATGCTTCTTAAAACGGGATACCGCATCTCATTTCCATGATTCATGATAAGATATAATATTCATTGCGAAGTGTCTTGTATACCGCGCATGCACTTCAAATGAATGTAAATGCGACACTTCCTTGCTAGGAAATAGCGTTGGCACATGTCTCCGTATCGAAGCAATAAAGTTCTAGTGCTTCTTAAATCGCCATATCGCATTTCATTTCTATGTTTGCTGATAAGATATAATATTCATTGTGGAGTGTTATGTATACCTCGTATTCCTTTCAAAAGAATGTAAATCCGACACTTCCTTTCTAGGAAGTAGCGTTTGCAGATGTCTACGTATCGAAGAAATAGAGTTCTAATACTCCTTAAATAGCGATATCGCATCTCATTTCTATGTTTCATGATAAGATATAATATTCATTGCGAAATGTCATGTATTCCTCGTATTCACTTCAAAAGAATGTAAATGCGACACTTTCGTGCTAGGAAATAGCGTTTGCAGATGTCTACGTATCGTAGCAATAGAGTTCTAATGCTTCTTAAAACGTGATATCGCATCTCACTTCTATGTTTCATTGTAAGATAAAACAATCATTGCGAAGTGTCACTTATACATCGCATACCCTTCAAATGAATGTAAATGCGACACTTCATTGCTAGGAAATAGCGTTTGCAGATGTTTATGTATCGAAGAAATAGATTTCTAAAGATTCTAAAAACAAGATGTCGCATCTCATTTCTATGTGTCATGATAAGATATAATATTCATTGCGAAGTGTCATGTATACCTCGTATTCGCTTCAAAAGACTGTAAAAGCGACACTTCCTTGCTAGGAAATAGAGTTTGCAGATGTCAACGTATCGTAGCAATAGAGTTCTAATGCTTCTTAAAACGAGACTTCGCAACTCATTTTTATGTTTCATGATAAGATATAATAGTCAGTGCGAAGTGTCATGTATCCCTTGTATTATCTTCAAAATAATGTAAATGTGACACTTCCTTGCTAGGAAATAGAGTTTGCAGATGTCTACGTATCGTAGCAATAGGGTTCTGACGCTTCTTAAAAGGCGATAGCGCATCTCATTTTTATGTTTCATGATAAGATATAATATTCATTGCGAAGTGTCATGTATGCCTCGTATTCACTTCAAAAGAATGTAAATGCGAGACTTCCTTGCTAGGAAATAGCCTTTGCAGATGTCTACTTATCGTAGCAATAGGGTTCTGATGCTTCTTAAATCGCGATATCGCGTCTCATTTCTATGTTTCATGATAAGATATAATATTCATTGTGCAGTGTTATGTATATCTCGTCTACACTTCAAAAGAATGTAAATGCGACACTTCCTTGCTAGGAAATAGCGTTTGCAGATGTCTACGTATCGTAACAACAGGGTTCTATTGCTTTTTAAATCGCGATGTCGCATCTCATTTCTATGCTTCATCATAAGATATAAAATTCATGGTGCAGTGCTATGTATACCTCGTATTCACTTCAAAAGAAGGTAAATGCGACGCTTACTTGCTAGGAAACAATGTTTGCAGATGTCTACGTATCGTAGCAATAGTGTTCTAATGCTTCTTAATTCGCGATATCGCATCTCATTTCTATGTCTCATGATTAGATATAATATTCACTGCGAAAGTTCATGTATACCTCGTATTCATTTGAAGAGTATGTGAATGCGACACTTCCTTGCTAGGAAATAGCGTTTGCAGATGTCTACGTTTCGAAGCAACAGAATTCTAATGCTTCTTAAATCGTCATATCGCATCTCATTTCTATGTTTCATGATAAGATGTAATATTCATTACGAGGTGCCACGTATACCACGTATTACTCTCAAAAGAATTTAAATGCGACACTACCTTGCTAGGAAGTAGCGTTTGCAGATGTCTACGTATCGAAGCAATAGATTTCTAATGCTTCTTAAATTGCCATATCGCATCTCATTTCTATGTCTCATGATTAGATATAATATTCACAGCGAAGGTTCATGTATACATCGTATTCACTTCAAAAGAATGCAAATGCGACACTTCCCTGCTCGGAAATAGCGTTGGCAGATGTCTACGTATCGTAGCATTAGTGTCCTGATGCTTCTCAAATCGCGATATCGCATATCATTTCTATGTTTCATGATAATATATAATAATCATTGCGAAGTGTCATGTATACCTCGCATACACTTCAGATGAATGTAAATGCGACACTCCCTTGCTAGGAAATAGCGTTTGCAGATGTCTACCTATCGTAGCAATAGAGTTCTAATGCGTTAAAAATCGCGATATCGCTTCTCATTTCTATGTTTCACGTTAAGATATACTATTCATTGTGGAGTGTTATTCATACCTCGTATTCACTTCAAAGGAATGTAAATGCGACACTTCCTTGCTAGGAAATAGCGTTTGCTGATGGGTACGTATCGTAGCAATAGTGTTCTATCGCTTCTTAAAACGCAATACCTCATCTCATTTCTATGTTTCATGATAAGATATGATATTCATTGCAAAGTGCCACTTATACCTCGCATACACTTAAAATGAATGTAAATGCGACACTTCCTTGCTAGGAAATAGCGTTTGCAGATGTCTACGTATCGTAGTATTAGAGTTCTAATGCATCGCAAAACGCTATATCGCATCTCATTTCTATGTTTCATGATAAGATATAATATTCATTGCGAAGTGTCATGTATACCACGCATACACTTCAAATGAATCTAAATGTGACATTTCCTTGCTAGGAAGTAGCGTTGGCAGATGTCTACGTATCGAATCAAGAAAGTTCTAATGCTTCTCAAAACGCGATATCGCATCTCATTTCTATGTTTCATGGTAAGATATAATTTTCATTGCGAAGCGTTCCGTATTCCTCGTCTACACATCAAATGAATGTAAATGCGACAATTCCTTGCTAAGAAATATCGTTTGCAAATGTCTACGTATAGTAGCAATAGAGTTCTAGTGCTCCTCAAAACGCGATATCGCATCTCATATCTATGTTTCATGACAAGATACAATATTCATTGCGAAATGTCATGTATGCCTCGTACTCACCTCAAAAGAACGTAAAATCGGCATTTCTTTGCTAGGAAAAAGCGTTTGCAGATGTCTACGTATTGTAGCAATAGAGTTTTAATGCTTCTTAAATCGCGATATCGCTTCCCATTTGTATGTTTCATGATAAGATATAATATTCATTGTGGAGTGTTATGTATACCACGTATTCACCTCAAAAGAATGTAAACGCGACACTTCCTTGCCTGGAAATAGCTTTTGCAGATGTCAACATATCGTAGCATTAGGCTTCTAATGCTTCTCAAAATGCGATAGCGCATCTCATTTCTATGTTTCATGATAGGATATAATATTCATTGCGAAGTTTCATGAATACATGGCGTACGCTTCAAATGAATGTAAATGCGGCACTTCCTTGCTAGGAAATAGCGCTTGCAGATGTCTACGTATCGAAGCAATAGAGTTCCAATGCTTCTTAAATCGCGATATCGCATCTCATTTCTATGCTTCATGATAAGATATAATATTAATTGCGAAGTGTCATGTATACCCCGTATTCACATCAAAAGAATGTAAATGCGAGACCTCCTTGCTAGGAAGGAGCGTTTGCAGATATCTACGTATCGAAGCAATAGGATTCTAGTGCTTCTTAAATCGCGGTATCGCATCTCATTTCTATGTTTCATGATAAGATATAATATTCATTGTGCAGTGTTATGTATACCACGTATTCACTTCAAAAGAATGTAAATGCGACACTTCCCTGCTAGGAAATAGAGTTTGCAGATATCTACGTATCAAAGCAATAGAATTCTAATGCTTTTTAAATCTTCCTATCGCATCTCATTTCTATGTTTCATGATAAGATATAACATCCATTACGAAGTGTTATGTATTCCTCGTCTACACTTCAAATGAATGTAAATGCGACACTTCCTTTCTAGGAAATTACGTTTACAGATATCTATGCATCGGAGCAATAGGGTTCTAAAGCTTCTTAAAGCGCGATATTGCATCTCATTACTATGTCCCATGATAAGATATAATATTTATTGCGAAGTGTTATGTATTCCTCGTCTGCACTTCAAATGAATGTAAATGCGACACTTGCATTCCAGGAAATTACGTTCCCAGATGTGTACATATCGAAGCAATAGAGTTCCAATGCTTCCTAAAACGCGATATTGCATATCACTTCTATGTTTCATGATAAGATATAATATTCATTACGATGTGTTATGTATTCCTCGTCTACACTTCAAATGAATGTACATGCGACACTACCTTGCTAGGGAATAGCGTTTCCTGATGTCTACGCATCGAAGAAATAGAGTTCTATTGCTTCCTAAAACGCGATATCGAATCTCATATCTATGTTTCATGATAAGAAATAATATTCATTGCGAAGTGTCATGTATACCTCGCATACACTTCAAATGAATGTAAATATGATACTTCCTTGCTTGGAAGTGGCGTTTGCAGATGTCTACGTATCGAAGCAATAGAGTTCTCATTCTTCTTAAATCGCTATATCGCATCTCATTTCTATGTTTCATGATAAGGTATATTATTCATTGCGGAGTGTCATGTATACCTCGTATTCTCTTCAAAAGAATGTAAATACGACACTTCCTTGAAAGGAAATAGTGTTTACAAATGGCTACGTATGGTAGCATTAGGGTTCTAAATCTTTTCAAAACGCGATATCGCATCTCATTTCTATGTTTCACGATAAGATATAATATTCAATGCGATGTGTTTTGTATTCATCGTCTACACTTGAAAGGTATGTAAATGCGACACTTCCTTTCTAGGAAATTACGTTTCCAGATGTCTACGTATCGAAGCAATAGAATACTAATGCTTCTTAAAACGCGATATCGCATCTCATTTCTATGTCTTATGATGAGATATAATATTCATAGCGAAGTGTCATGTATACCTCATATTCACTGCAAAAGAATGTAAATGCGGAACTTCCTTGCTAGGAACTAGCGTTTGCAGATGTCCACGTATCGAAGCAATAGAGTTCTAATGCTTCTTATAACGCGATATCGCCCATCATTTCTATGTCTCATGCTAAGATATAATATTCATTGCGAATTGTTATGTATTTCTCGTCTGCGATTCAAACGAATGTAAATGCAACACTCTACTTTCTAGGAAATTACGTTTCCAGATATCTACGTATCGAAGCAATAGTGTTCTAATGCTTCTTAAAACGCGATATCGCATCTCATTTCTATGTTTCACGATAAGATATAATATTCATTGAGAAGTAACATGTATACCTCGTATTCACTTCAAAAGAATGTAAATGGGACACTTGCTTGCCAGGAAATAGCGTTTGCAGATGTCTCCGTATCGAAGCAATAGTGTTCTAATGCTTCTTAAAACGCGATATCGCATCTCGTTTCTATGTTTCATGATAAGATATAATATTCATTGCGAAGTGTCATGTTTACCTCGCATAAACTTCAAATTAATGTAAATGTGACACTTCCTTTGCTTGGAAATAGCGTTTGCAGATGTCTACGAATCGTAGCAATAGAGTTCTAATGCTTCTTAAAACGCGATATCGCATCACATTTCTATGTTTCGTGATAGGATATAATATTCATTGCGAAGTGCCCTTATGCCTCGCATACACTTCAAATGAATGTAAATGCGAAGCTTCATTGCTAGGAAATAGCGTTTGCAGATGTCTACGTATCGAAGCAAAAGTGTTCAAATGCTTCTTAATACGCGATATCGCATCACATATCTATGTTTCATGATAAGCTATAATATTCATTGTGCAGTGTTATGTACACCTCGTATTGACTTCAAAAGAATGTAAATGCGACAGTTCCTTGCTAGCAAATAGCGTCTGCAGATGTCTACTTATCGTAGCAATAGAGTTCTAATGCTTCTTAAAACGGGATATCGCATCTCATTTGTATGTTTCATGATAAGATATAATATTCATTGTGCAGTGTTATGTATACCTCGTATTCGCTCCAAAAGAATGTAAAGGCGACACTTCCATGCTAGGAAATAGCGTTTTCAGATGTCTACGTATCGTAGCAATAGATTTCTAATGCTTCTTAAAACGCGATATCGCTTCTCATTTCTATGTTTCATGATAAGATATAATATTCATTGCGAAGTGTCATGTATACCTAGCTATCACTTCAAATGAATGTAAATGCGACTCTTCGATGCTAGGAAATAGCGTTTGCAGATGTCTACGTATCGTAGCATTAGAGTTTTAGTGCTTCTCAAGAGGCGATATCGCATCTCATTTCTATGTTTCATGATAAGATATAATATTCATTGTGGAGTGTTAACATATCCTCGTATTCACTGCAATAGAATGTAAATGCGTCACTCCCTTGCTAGGAAATAGCGTTTGCAGAAATCTACGTATCGTAGCAATAGATTTCTAATGCTGTTTAAATCGCGGTATCGCATCTCATTTCTACGTTTCAAGATAAGATATAATATTCATTGTGGAGTGTTATGTTTATCTCGTCTACACTTCAAATGAATGTAAATGTGGCACTTCCCTGCTAGGAAATATCGTTTGCAGATGTCTAGGTATCGAAGCAATAGAGTTCTAATGCTTCCTGAAACGCGATATCGAATCTCATTTGTATGTTTCATGATAAAATATAATATCCATTGCGAAATGTCATGTATACATCGTATTCACTTCAAAGGAATGTAAATGCGACACTTCCTTGCTAGGAAATAGTGTTTCCAGATATCTACGTATCGCAGCAATAGAATTCTAATGCTTCTTACAGCGCGATATCTCATCTCATTCCTATGGTTCGTGATAAGATATCGTATTCATTGCGAAGCGTCATGTATACCTCGCATACACTTCAAATGAATGTAAATGCGGCAATTGTTTGCAAGGAAATAACGTTGGCAGATGTCTACGTATCGAAGCTGTAGAGATCTGCTGCTTCTTAAATAGCGATATAGCATCTCATTTCTATGTTTCATGATAAGATATAATATTCATTGCGGAGTGTCATGTATACCTCGCATACACTTCAAATGAATGTAAATCCGGCTCTTCCCTGCTAGGAAATAGCGTTTTCAGATGTATACGTATCGAAGCAATAGATTTCTAATGCTTCTAAAATCGCGATATCGCATCTCATTTCTATATTTCTTGATAAGATATAATATTCATTGCGAAGTGTCATGTATACCTAGCTATCACTTCAAATGAATGTAAATGCGACACTTCGATGCTAGGAAATAGCGTTTGCAGATGTCTACGTATCGAAGCAATAGAGTTCTAATGCATCTTAAAACGAGATATCGCTCCTAATTTCTATGTTTTATGATAAGATATAATATTCATTGCGAAGTGCCGTGTATTCCTCGAATTGACATCAAAAGAATGTAAATACGACACTTCCTTGCTAGGAAGTAGCGTTTGCACATGTCTTTGTATCGTAGCAATAGGGTTCTAATTCCTCTTAAAACGCGATGTGGCATCTCATTTCTATTTTTCACAATGAGATATAATATTCATTGTGCAGCGTTATGTGTACCTCGTATTCGCTTCAAAAGAATGAAAGTGCGATACTTCCTTGCTGGGAAATAGCGTTTGCAGATGTCTACGTATCGTACCAATAGATTTCTAATGCTATTTAAATCGCGGTATCGCATCTCATATCTACGTTTCAAGATAAGATATAATATTCATCGTGAAGTGCCATGTGTACCCCGTATTCACATCAAAAGAATGTAAATGCGACAGTTCCTTCCTAGGAAATGGCGTTGGCAGATGTCTACGTGTCGAAGCTGTAGAGATCTGCTGCTTCTTAAATAGCGATATAGCATTTCATTTCTATGTTTCATGATAAGATATAATATTCATTGTGCAGTGTTATGTTTATCTCGTCTACACTTCAAATGAATGTAAATGTGGCACTTCCCTGCAAGGAAATATCGTTTGCAGATGTCTAGGTATCGAAGCAATAGAGTTCTAATGCTTCCTAAAACGCGATATCGAATCTCATTTGTATGTTTCATGATAAGATATAATATCCATTGCGAAGTGTCATGTATACCTCGTATTCACTTCAAAGGAATGTAAATGCGACACTTCCTTGCTAGGAAATAGCGTTTGCAGATGTCTATGTACCGTAGCAATAGAGTTCTAATTCTTCATAAAACGCGATATCGCATCTCATTTCTATGAATCATGATAAGATGTAACATTCATTGCTAAGTTTCTTGTATACTTCGCATAAACTTGAAATTAATGTAAATGCGGCACTTTCTTGCTAGGAAATAGCGATGGCAGGTGTCTACGTAACGAAGCAATAGAGTTCTAATGCTCCTTAAATCGTCATACCGCATCTCATTTCTATGTTTCAGGATTAGATATAATATTTATTGTGCAGTGTTATGTATACCTCGTACTCACTTCAAAAGAATGATAATACGTCACTTCCTTGCTAGGAAATAGCGTTTGCAGATGTCTATGTACCGTAGCAATAGAGTTCTAATTCTTCATAAAACGCGATATCGCATCTCATTTGTATATTTCATAATAAGATACAATATTCATTGCGAAGTGTCATGTATACCTCGTATTCACAAGAAAACAATGTAAATGCGACACTTCCCTGCTAGGAAATCGCGTTTGCAGATGTCTACGTATCGAAGCAATAGATTTCTAATGCTTCTGAAATCGCTATATCGCATCTCATTTCTATGTTTCATGATAAGATATAATATTCATTGCGAAGCGTTATGTATACCTCGTCTACACTTCAAAATAATGTAAATGCCACACTTCCTTGTATACCTCGTCTGCACTTCAAAAGAACGTGAATGATACACTTCCTTGCCAGGAAATGCGTTTCGAGGTGTCTACGTATCGAAGCAATAGTTTTCTAATGCTTCTTAAGTCGCGATATCGCATCTCATTTCTATGTTTCATGATAAGATATAATATTGATTGCGAAGGGTTATGTATACTTCGTCTACAGATCAAAAGAATATAAATGCCACACTTCCTTGCTAGGAAATCGTTTCGAGGTGTCTGCGGATCGAAGCAATAGGGTTCTAATGCTTCTTAAGACGCGATATCGCATCTCATTTTTATGTTTCATGATAAGATATACTATTCATTGCGAAATGTTATGTATACATCCTCTACACATCAAAAGAATGTAAGTGCCACACTTCCTTGCTAGGAAGTAGCGATTCCACATATCTACGTATCGAAGCAATAGAGTTCCAATGCTTCTCAAAACGCGATATCGCATCTCATTTCTATGTGTCATGATAAGATATAATATTCATTGCGAAGTGTCATGTATACTTCGTATTCACTTCAAAAGAATGTAAATGCGTCACTTTCTTGCTAGGAAATAGCGTTAGCAGATGTCTACGTATCGTAGCTACAGCGTCCGAACGCTTTTCAAAACGCGATATCGCATCCCATTTCTGTGTTTCATGATAAGATATAATATTCAATGCGAAGTGTTATGTATACCTCGACTGCACTTCAAAAGAATGTAAATACTAAACTCCCTCGCCAGGAAATAGCGTTAGCAGATGTCTACGTATCGTAGCAATAGATTTCTAATGCTTCTAAAAACGCGATATCGCATCTCATTTCTATGTTTCATGATAAGATATAATATTCATTGCGAAGTGTCATGTATACCTAGCTATCGCTTCAAATGAATGTAAATGCGACACTTCGATGCTAGGAAATAGCGTTTGCAGATATCTACGTATCGAAGCAATAGGGTTCTAATGCATCTTAAAACGAGATATCGCTCCTAATTACTATGTTTTATGATAAGATATAATATTCATTGCGAAGTGCCGTGTATTCCTCGAATTGACATAAAAAGAATGTAAATACGACACTTCCTTGCTAGGAAGTAGCGTTTGCAGATGTCTCCGTATCGAAGC